>NC_034203.2:30541879-30646012 GCF_002021735.2 Oncorhynchus kisutch | reverse complement strand
TTATGACAGACCAGCTAAATTCTACTTCTCTATTATATTATGACAGACAGCTACATCTACTTTCTCTATTATATTATGACAGACCAACTAGATCTACTGTCTCTATGTATTTATGACAGACCAGGGCTAGATTCTTCTGTCTATTATATTATGACAGACCAGTAATTACTGGCTCTATTGTATTTTGGACACGACCAGCTATCTACTCTCTCTATTATTATTTATGCGACCAGGACCAGCTTAGATCTACTGTCTCTAACTATATTATGACATAGCAGCTAGAATCTACTGTCTCTACTATATTATGACAGACCAATATTCTAACTGGCTTATTATATTATGGCAGACAGCTAGATCCACTTCCTCTATTAAATTATTTCAGAACAAGCTATATCTACTGCTTTATTATATTATGACAACCAGTAGACTACGGTCTCTATTTAAATTATGACAGACCAGGCTAATCTACTTGTTCTCTATTATATGTATGACAGACCAGTACACACTTTCTCCTTTAATATTATGCAGACCAACAGATCTCTTACTGTCTCATGTATTATGACAGACAGCTAGATCTACTGTTCTTCTACTATATGTATGACAGACCGCTAGATCTACTGCTCTACTATATTATGGACAGACCAGATAATATCTACAAGTCTTCTATTATTTATGAAGACCAGCTAGATCTACTTTGTTTATTATATATGGCAGACAGCTAGATCTTTCCTCTATTAAATTATTTCAGAACAGCTATATCCTACTTGTCTTTATTAATTATTTATGACAGACCAGCTTAGATCTTCTGTCTCTATTAAATTGTATGACAGACCAGCTAATCGACTGTTCCCTATCATATTTAAGACAGACCTGCTAAGATCTACTGTCTCTATTGTATTATGACAGACCAGGCTAGATCTACTGTCTCTATTATATTATGACAGAGCAGCTAGATCTACTGTCTCTACTATATTATGACATAGCAGCTAGATCTACTGTCTCTATTATATTATGACAGACCAGCTAGATCTTCTGTCTCTATTACATTATGACAGACCAGCTAGATCTTCTGTCTCTATTATATTATGACAGACCAGCTAAATCTACTGTCTTTATTTTATTATTACAGACCAGCTAGATCTACTGTCTCTATTATATTATGACAGACCAGCTAGATCTACTTTGTCTATTATATTATGGCAGACCAGCTAGATCCACTTCCTATATTAAATTATTTCAGAACAAGCTATATCTACTGTCTTTATTATATTATGACAGACCAGCTAGATCTACTGTCTCTATTCAATTATGACAGACCAGCTAAATCTACTGTCTCTATTATATTATGACAGACCAGCTACATCTACTTTCTCTATTATATTATGACAGACCAACTAGATCTACTGTCTCTATTGTATTATGACAGACCAGCTAGATCTACTGTCTCTGCTATATTATGACAGACCAGCTAGATCTACTGTCTCTACTATATTATGACAGAGCAGCTAGATCGACTGTCTCTACTATATTATGACAGAGCAGCTAGATCTACTGTCTCTACTCTATTATGACAGACCAGATAGATCCACTTCCTCTATTAAATTATTTCAGAACAAGCTATATCTACTGTCTTTATTATATTATGACAGACCAGCTAGATCTACTGTCTCTATTAAATTATTACAGACCAGCTAGATCGACTGTCTCTATCATATTAAGACAGACCTGCTAAATCTACTGTCTCTATTGTATTATGACAGACCAGCTAGATCTACTGTCTCTATTATATTATGACATAGCAGCTAGATCTACTGTCTCTACTATATTATGACAGACCAGCTAGACCTACTGTCTCTATTGTATTATGACAGACCAGCTAGATCTACTTTGTCTATTATATTATGACAGACCAGCTACATCTACTTTCTCTATTAGATTATGACAGACCAGCTAGATCTACTTTCTCTATTATAGTTGACAGACTATAATACTCTACTAGGGCATATAAGGCTGTAAGAAAACAACCCACTGTTTAATTTCCCCCAGTCTCCGCATGATAAAGCTGATAGATCACATTATTTTTCACAATAATGAATGCATGAAATCCGTATCTTATTTGTCCATACGGTTTTTGCTTGAGTTCATTTAGGTTTAGACCCTTCAAAACGTAATCTGCTTCGTCGCCCGTACGGTACATGAGTGTCTCCTGGTTCTCCTTGATAGAAGTGGGAAGATCTACTTGCCTGACGAAAACGCTCGAACATCCTAATCCATTTGGTCCATTCTTGAGGTTTAGAAAAATCAAACTGCTCCAGCGGCTGTATGCTAAATGTAGCACATGGGCCTATATGAGCGAGTATCTGTGCCCCTCCCGCTGCACCATGCATGGGCTACTGGCCTTTTCCCACTGCCACCGGTGGCTGCTCTGCTAGCTAATGTAAGAACTGTTCGTCAGGAGCTTCATGAAATGGGTTTCCATGGCCGGGCAGCTGTACACAAACCTAAGATCACCATGCACAATGCTAAGCATCGGCTGGAGTGGCATAAAGAAGAACGGGGATATGTGTCAATTTCACCAACTCTTGGGCTGTGGAAACACATTTTCTGGAGGGATAAATCACTTCACCATCTGGCAGTCCAACGGACAAATCTGGATTTGGCGGATGGTAGGAGAACGTTACCTGCCCAAATGCATCGTGCTAACTGTAAAGTTTGGTGGAGGAATAATGGTCTGGGCCTGTTTTTCATGGTTCGGGCAAGGTCCCTTACTTCTAGTGAAGGGAAATATTACCGCTACAGCAAACAATGACATTCTAGACGATTCTGTGCTTCCAACTTTGTGGCAACAGTTTTGGGAAGGCCCTCTCTTGTTTCAACATGACAATGCCCCCATGCACAAAAGGAGGTTCATATAATTTGTCGAGATCAGTATGGAAGAAGTTGACTGGCCTGCACTGAGCCCTCACCTTAATCCCATTTAACACCTTTTGGGATGAATTGGAATGCCAACTGCGAGCCAGGCCTAATCGCCCAACATCAGTGCCTGACCTCACTAATGTTCTTGTGGCTGAATGGAAGCAAGTTCCCGCAGCAATGTTCCAACATCTAGTGGAAAGCCTTCCCAGAAGAGTGGAGGCTGTTATAGCAGCAAAGGGGGGACCAACTCCATATTAATGCCCATGATTTTGGAATGAGATGTTCGACAAGCAGGTGTCCACATACATTTGGTAATGTAGTGTTTTATTAATTGAACAACCACTATTTAATTGTACTGCAGTTTTACTGCATTTTAAATGTAGTGCATTTTTGTAAGTGTATCCTGTATTATTGTGCATGTTTATCTTACATACGGCTAGCCTAGAACAAATGTTAGGGAAGTGAATGTGCATTTTTCAATTGGGTAAAAGCAACTATGAAAAACACTGCCGTAGTCTGTAGCAAAAGCATTTATAGCATCTGATATTCTCTAAATTAGGGACCATCTCTGATAGTCTCTGCTGTCCTATAGCTATCACAAATTTGTGATTTGAATGACCTTGCAAATTCCATGACTTTAAAAAAATGGGTATTTCAACACCTGCCAAATAAAAACCTCAAACTCAACTCCTAAATTGTTAAAATGGGCCGGGTAAGCTGAAGTGGACTCGGCCCGGGTACTTTTAGCCGGAGTCCAGAGTAATATGATTCTGACAGACTCGGAAATAGCTTGTCCTGCAGGAAGCCCTTCCCGAGTCCAGGCCGAGCACCCCGAGTCTCGGATTATGCCTGAGCCCACAGTATGCCACGAGACCTTAACCCACGTTTGTGCGCTCTGCCAGCTGTTTGCCAAGTGTGATAAGATGAGTGATGTAAACCCTACTGAAAAATAACATTAATGGCTGTAGTGTCATATATGCAATGAGTGCATGGCCCACGAACAATATGCTCATGTTTATAGTGCATTCAGAAAGTATTCAGACCCCTTATTTTTTTCCACATTTTGTTACGTTACAGCCTTACTCTAAAATGGATAAAACAAGTGTTTACTCATCAATCTACACACAATACCCCATAATGACAGATCAAAACAGGTTTTTAGAAATATTTGCTCATTTTTTATTTATTTTTAAACTTATTTATGTAAGTATTCAGACCCTTTGATATGAGACTCGAAACTGAGCTCAGGGATGCACCCTGTTTCCATGGTTCATCCTTGAGATGTCTCTACAACTTGATTGGAGTCCACCTGTTATAAATTGAATTGATTGGACATGATTTGGAAAGGCTCAAACCTGTCTATATATGGTCCCACAGTTGACAGTGCATGTCAGAGCAAAAACCTAGCCATGAGGTTGAAGGAATGTCTGTAGATCAGAGACAGGATTTTGTCGAGACACAGATCTGCAGCATTGAAAGTCCCCAAAAACACAGCGGCCTCCATCATTCTTAAAAGGAAGAAGTTTGGATCCACCAAGACTCTTCCGAGAGCAGGCCGCACAGCCAAGCTGAGCAATCGGGGGAGAAGATCCTTGGTCAGGGAGGTAACCAAGAACCCAATTGTCATTGACAGAGCTCCAGAGTTCCTCTGTGGAGATAGGAGAATGTTCCAGAAGGACAACCATCTCTGCAGCACTCCAACAATCAGGCCTTTATGGTAGTGGCCAGCGGGAAGCCACTCCTCAATAAAAGGCACACAACAGCCTGTGAGACACCTAAAGAACTCTTACCATGACAAACAAGGTTTTCTGGTCTGATGAAACCAAGATTGAACTCTTTGGCCTGAATGCCAAGAGTCATGTCTGGAGGAAACCTGGCACCATCCCTACGGTGAAGCATGGTGGTGGCAGCATCATGCTGTGGGGATGTTTTTCAGCGGCAGGGACTGGGAGACTAGTCAGGATTGAAGGAAAGATGAATGGAGCAAAGTATAGAGAGATCCTTGATGAAAACCTGCTCTAGAGTGCTCAGGACCTCAGACTGGGGTGAAGGTTCACCTTCCAACAGGATAACGACCCTAAACACACAGCAAAGACAATGCAGGAGTGGCTTCGGAACAAGTCTCTGAATGTCAATGAGTGGCCCAGCCAGAGCCTAGACTTGAACCCGATCAAACATCTCTGGAGAGACCTAAATATAGCTGTGCAGCGACGCTCCCCATCTAACATGAGGTTGAGAGGATCTGCAGAGAAGAATGGGAGAAACTCCCCAAATACAGGTGTGCCAAGCTTGTAGCGTCATACCCAAGAAGGCTTGAGACTGTAACTGCTGCAAAGGTGCTTCTGCAAAGTACTGAGTAAAGGGTCTGAATAGTTATGTAAAAGTGACATTTCAGTTTCATTTTATTTATTTTTTGTTGAAATTTCTAAGTTTTTGCTTTGTCATTATGGGGTATTGTGTGTAGATTGATGGAGGGAAAAACAATTTAATACATTTT
Source organism: Oncorhynchus kisutch (assembly GCF_002021735.2). Lineage (NCBI taxonomy): Eukaryota > Metazoa > Chordata > Actinopteri > Salmoniformes > Salmonidae > Oncorhynchus > Oncorhynchus kisutch. The sequence goes on along the minus strand of NC_034203.2, from coordinate 30,640,599 downwards.
AGAATAAGGTTGTAAAGTAACAAAATGTAGAAAAAGTGAAGGTGTCTGAATACTTTCCGAATGCACTGTATGTAGATTGTCTATTAATTTAGTAGCATTTAGATAAGTGGTAATCAGTTCAACCAAAAAACAGATCTCAACCAAAATGAGATGAATGAAAAATACAAATTAATCTGGTTTTAAGATTTCAAGATTTCCAATAAAAGACTCCTTTATCACGTCGTATGCCCACTGTGATTGATCCAAGTCGGAAGCTATAGTAATTAACTGCAATTTGTGAGTCACACCAGAGAGGAAGAGGCGAAGCATGAGGGATAACTGGGCCCAAAATCTGTCTTCTCCAGCAGGTGGCGTTTTTTCTTTGGCACATGACATTGAGTATAGGGAGTGGATTAGCAGGGCTCGACAGACAGGGCTGCCTGCTGGCCCGGCAACATCTGCGGAGCTCACCGGGCCAGTTAATCAAGCTTTCATATGGCCCGCTTTCGCTAGTACATTTCAAACTCCAAGACAGTAAAAAAAATGTATACACACTGAACAAAAATATAAACGCAACATGTTCAAAGATTTTACTCAGTTATAATTCTTATAAAGACATCAGTCGATTTAAATGAATTCATTAGGCCCTAATCTATGGATTTCACATGACTGGGAAGACACATTCATCTGTTGGTCACAGATACCTTAAAAAAAAGGTAGGGGCGTGGATCACAAAACCAGTCAGTATCTGGTGTGAACACGATTTGCCTCATGCAGCGCGACACATCTCCTTCACATAGAGTTGATCAGGCTGTTGATTGTGGCCTGTGGAATGTTGTCCCACTCCTCTTCAATGGCTGTGTGAAGTTGCTCGATATTGGCGGGAACTGGAACATGCTGTCATACACGTCGATCCAGAGCATCCCAAACATGCTCAATTGGTGACATGTGTAACGATGCATGCTGAGAGTCGGGAAGCAAGTTCAGGGAGTGAATACATTTAATTAATTAATTAGCAAAACAAGAAACACGAACAGCGCATCGACATGAAACAGCAACCGAAACAATGACAACTAACGAAGAAACCAAAGGGAGTGACATATAAGGGCAGGTAATCAAGGAGGTGATGGGAGTCCAGGTGAGTCTCATTATGTGCGTAACGCTGGTGACAGGTGTGCGCCATAATGAGCAGCCTGGTGACCTAGAGGCCGGAGAGGGAGCACACGTGACAAAATGTCTGAGTATGCAGGCCATGGAAGAACTGGGACATTTTCAGCGTCCAGGAGTGATGTACAGTCGTGGCCAAAAGTTTTGAGAATAACACAAATATTCATTTCCACAAAGTTTGCTGCTTCAGTGTCTTCAGATATTTTTGTCAGATGTTACTATGGAATACTGAAGTATAATTACAAGCATTTCATAAGGGTCAAAGGCTTTTGTTGACAATAACATGAAGTTGATGCAAAGAGTCAATATTTGCAGTGTTGACCCTTCTTTTTCAAGACCTCTGCAACCTGCCCTGGCATGCTGTCAATTAACTTCTGGGTCACATTCTGACTGATGGCAGCCCATTCTTGCATAATCAATGCTTGGAGTTTGTCAGAATTTGTGGGGTTTTGTTTGTCCACCTGCCTCTTGAGGTTTGACCACAAGTTTTCAATGGGATTAAGGTCTGGGGAGGTTCCTGGCCATGGACCGAAAATATTGATGTTTTGTTCCCCGAGCCACTTAGTTATAATTTTTGCCTTATGGCAAGGTGCTCCATCATTCTAGAAAAGGCATTGTTTGTCACCAAACTGTTCCTGGATGGTTGGGAGAAGTTGCTCTCCGAAGATGTGTTGGTACCATTCTTTATTCATGGCTGCGTTCTTCGGCAAAATTGTGAGTGAGCCCATTCCCTTGGCTGAGAAGCAACCCCACACATGAATGGTCTCAGGATGCTTTACTGTTGGCATGACACAGGACTGATGGTAGTGCTCACCTTGTCTTCTCCGGACAAGCTTTTTTCTGGATGCCCCAAACAATTGGAAAGGGGATTCATCAGAGAAAATGACTTTACCCCAGGACTCAGCAGTCCATCCCTGTACCTTTTGCAGAATATCAGTCTGTCCCTGATGTTTTTCCTGAAGAGAAGTGGCTTCTTTGCTGCCCTTCTTGACACCAGGCCATCCGCCAAAGTCTTCGCCTCATTGTGCGTGCAGATGCACTCACACCTGCCTGCTGCCATTCCTGAGCAAGCTCTGTACTGGTGGTGCCCCGATCCCGCAGCGGAATCAACTTTAGGAGACGGTCCTGGTGCTTGCTGGCGCCCTGAAGCCTTCTTCACAACAATTGGTCAGGGCGTGAGTTGGGTGGGTTGTCTATGTTAGTTTTTCTATGATTTTCTATTTCTGTGTTTGGCCTGATATGGTTCTCAATCAGAGGCAGCTGTCAATCGTTGTCCCTGATTGAGAACCATATTTAGGTAGCCTGTTTTCTATTGTGTTTTGTGGGTGGTTATTTTCAGTCTTTGTGTGTCTGCACCAGACAGAACTGTTTCGGGTGTTTCTTTGTTGTTTTTGTTATTCAGTGTTCAGTTTTGATTATTATTAAATAAGATGAACACTAACCACGCTGCACTTTGGTCCTCTCCTTTTTCCACCCAAGACAACCGTTACACTGAGGAGTTAGTGGAGGAGGGGGTGAGGCAGATCAACAGCGACTCAGACTTCAACCCAGCAGAGGAGAGGACCACAAGTAGAGGAAGGGGAATAGGAAAGAGTAGGCCAAGAAGAGAGACCGAGTACCAATGGGAAGAGGAATGTAGCTGTGGAAGATTTAGATTGATCACCTCAGTGTCGTGTTCATTAGGGCACATCATAACAAAACATTTTAGAATGAAAAAGGAGAGTTTTCTCATTTAACAAGTGCAGATAGAACATTCCTGTTTCACTTTGTTTTGTAGCGTTTCACTATGTTTCATGCTTTCTGAACATGACCCAGAATGAACTCTAACATGAGGTATGGGGTCAATGAGTCTTTTAGATTTATGAGGTAAATGGTTGTTTTTGCTATACAGTTGTATGAAAACACTACTGTAAAGTCTACTTCATTGTTACTAATAGAAGTGATTCAAATCAAATGACACTATTGATATTTACAAAAACATTGTTTGTTACTGGGTTAAAAAAAATTTATAATACAATTTATAGTCACCAAATATTTACATTTTCTTCTATTACTTTAAACTATGTTTGAGCTGCTGTTGAATGATGTAATACCACCTCTATTAAAGTCTACAGTAGGCCGTCATTGAAATAAGAATTTCTTCTTAACTGACCTTCCTAGTTAAATAAAGGTAAAAGATTGGATTGAGGTCAGGTGATTGTGGAGGCCAGGCTATCTGATGCAGCACTCCATCACTCTCCTTGCTCAAATAACCCTTACACAGCCTGGAGGTGTGTTTGGTCATTGTCCTGTTGAAAAACACCTGATAGTCCCACTAAGCCAAAACCATGGCTGTGTTCATGGGATGATGTATCGCTGTGGTACCCATGAATGTGCCTTGATTCTAAATAAATCACAGTGTCACCAGCAAAGCACCATCACACCTCCTCTTCCATGCTTCACAGTGGGAACCACACATGAAGTGATCATCCATTCACCTACTCTGTGTCTCACCAAAAATCTCAAATTTGGACTCATCAGACCAAAGGACAGATTTCCACCGGTCTAATGTCCATTGCTCATGATTCTTGGCCCACGCAAGTCTCTTCTTCTTATTGGTGTCCTTTAGTAGAGGTTTCAGCAATTTGACAATGAAGGCCTGATTCACGCAGTCTCCTCTGAACAGTTGATGTTGAGATGTGTCTGTTACTTGATCTCTGTGAAGCATTTATTTGGGCTGCAAATATATCCTCTGCAGTAGAGGTAAATCTTGGTCTTCCTTTCCTGTGGCGGTCCTCATGAGAGCCAGTTTCATCATAGTGCTTGATGGTTTTTGCAACTGCACTTGAAACTTTCAAAGTTCTTGACATTTTCCAGATTGACTGACCTTCATGTCCTAAAGTAATGATGGACTGTTGTTTCTCTTTGCTTATTTGAGCTGTTCTTGCCATAATACGGACTTGGTCTTTTACCAAATAGGGCTATCTTCTGTATACCACCCATACCTAGTCACAGCATAACTGATTGGTACTGTATTCACTGTATAAAGATAATGAAACTGTAAGACTGACATTCTCAACACAACCTGCCATTGGATACAAATTATAAAAATGTATGCATGGGAAATTATATTAGCCACCTACTTTTCAGTTCTAACGAACAGTTTTGAAATGTGTGTTTTGTATTCTCTGCTATTGGATTGAATTGTAATTGTGAGCCTATCATTATCTGATGTATTGGGGACTAAACAAAATGTTCTCATGGTATTTCACATAAAACTTTGATTTTGCATGAATGACTCAGGGTGTGTGTGAAGATGTGGTGAACCCCCAAATGAAATGCACAGTAAAGGTTCTGAAATATAAGATAGGGGGCATTACAAGTGTTAGCCCTGGAGAAGCCCTGGAGTAGCCCTGGAGTAGCCCTGGAGTAGCCCTGGAGAAGCTCTGGAGTAGCCCTGGAGTAGCCCTGGAGAAGCCCTGGAGAAGCCCTGGAGTAGCCCTGGAGTAGCCCTGGAGAAGCCCTGGAGAAGCCCTGGAGTAGCCCTGGAGAAGCCCTGGAGTAGCCCTGGAGTAGCCCTGGAGAAGCCCTGGAGTAGCCCTGGAGAAGCCCTGGAGAAGCCCTGGAGTAGCCCTGGAGTAGCCCTGGAGAAGCCCTGGAGAAATCCCTGGAGTAGCCCTGGAGTAGCCTTGGAGAAGCCCTGGAGAAGCCCTGGAGTAGCCCTGGAGAAGCCCTGGAGTAGCCCTGGAGTAGCCCTGGAGTAGCCCTGGAGAAGCCCTGGAGAAATCCCTGGAGTAGCCCTGGAGTAGCCTTGGAGAAGCCCTGGAGAAGCCCTGGAGTAGCCCTGGAGAAGCCCTGGAGTAGCCCTGGAGTAGCCTTGGAGAAGCCCTGGAGAAGCCCTGGAGAAGCCTTGGAGAAGCCCTGGAGAAGCCCTGGAGAAGCCCTGGAGAAGCCCTGGAGTAGCCCTGGAGTAGCCCTGGAGTACCCCATCATGTACATTTTACCAGTAGGCATATGGTCTCATGAGTCTTCTCAAGTACCCCTTGTGGATAGTCCAAGTACAGGGGTCCTAGAACCCCTGGTTGGGAAACGCTGCTACATGACAAGGCTGTTAAATGACACACCAAATTTACGGGCACATTCCAGGTTGTCGTCATTGCAGTAGTGATGCCCAATTTGTCAGATCTCACAACACATAGAGAAGTGATCAACATCTCGGCAACCACATTAATATGAAATATCTTCTTCTGGGACTGCAATGACGACAACCTGGAACACCACCAAAGAAGACGCAAAATACTCAAAGAGTATTTATTCTGTAGCATTTCAATGTTGCCGCCATGACCTCCTGCTGTTATTTATATTTCTCCTCATCCGCGAAACACACAACAGTTTAATTACAATAATTAATCGGCATACAGTCAATTAACGAACTTGACAGAGAGAGACACAGAGAGAGATAGAGAGAGAGTAGCGTTCAGGAGCATGCAACTTGGAGTCTAAAAATACCTTAATTGATATGTATCTGGAGTAAATCAAAGAGTACATGCCAAAAATGTATGTTTTAAAGGGATGTGCTTTCACATTCTCTCTCTCTCTCTCTCTCTCTCTCTCTCTCTCTCTCTCTCTCTCTGTCTCTCTCTCTCTCTCTCTCTCTCTCTCTCTCTCTCTCTCTCTCTGTCTCTCTGTCTCTCTCTCTGTCTCTCTCTCTGTCTCTCTCTCTCTCTCTCTCTGTCTCTCTCTGTCTCTCTCTCTCTCTGTCTCTCTCTCTCTCTGTCTCTCTCTCTCTCTGTCTCTCTGTCTGTCTCTCTCTCTCTCTCTCTCTCTCTCTCTCTCTCTCTCTGTCTCTCTCTCTGTCTCTCTCTCTGTCTCTCTCTCTGTCTCTCTCTCTATCTCTCTCTCTCTCTCTCTCTCTCTCTGTCTCTCTCTCTCTCTCTCTCTCTCTCTCTCTCTCTCTCTCTCTCTCTCTCTCTCTCTCTGTCTCTCTCTCTCTCTCTCTCTCTCTCAGCACTCAACTCATGCATAGTGAAATGGAGGGTGATGATTTTGTTGGAGGCTATGGCATGTTTAAAGGTGACCAGGAAGAAAAAATACGCCCCCCCCCCCCTCCTCCCATGTCCTCCCCCGGAAGTGGGCTGGGTCTGGAGGATAGGAAGTGAGAGGGTTTGCAGGGGGTGGGAGGGTCTGGAGAATAGAAAGTAAGGGGGCATCTGTGTTTTTCTCTACACAGAGACCACCTGAAGTGGTTTCAAACACGGTTTCTTTCTTACTATTAGAAATGTGCTGTTTGAAAAAAGGTTTTGAACAGATGTGTGGTTTTCAGGTGTTGGAAGAGAGTTTTTTTCTTTTTCACTTGTATTTATTTAACCTTTATTTATACAGGTCGCTCAATTAATAATACTATTCTCAATTTGATACCTTAACCACGTAAGACACCACGTAAGACACCACGTAAGACACCACGTAAGACACCTCGTAAGACACCTCGTAAGACACCACGTAAGCCACCACGTAAGACACCTCGTAAGACACCACGTAAGACACCAAGTAAGACACCTCGTAAGACACCACGTAGAGACACCACGTAGAGACACCTCGTAAGACACCACGTAGAGACACCTCGTAAGGCCAAAATAGCAAGAACATGGCTACTTACCTTTATACCCATTCACAGTATTCAGCCACACATCCGCAAATAAAAAGAGACATCTGTTCGACACTCTCTCTAGGTGTGATAACATGATGGTACAGTCGGATGGGCTTTTGATAGGTTTCTAGGACTAGACAATCTGATGAGACAATAAAAATGAGTACAATAACCTTCTTCTGCATTTAGCACTCACATTATGAATGGTTGTCAATGTGAGCTCAGACAGACAGTAGCCCAGAGAGCACCATCGGCATATCACATGAAAGTTACTCTAGCCTACATAGCCAGACCTGGGTTCAATTAATATTTGAAATAATTTCAAATGCTTAACCTGTGGTTGACTAAGCTTGACTGGCTTGATGTAGCAATATAACAGTCCCAAAACTGCTGACCCCACCCATATAGCACACCAGGCAGGCTAGAGCATACACTCAAAGTATTTGAAAGATTTCAAATAGTATTTGAACCCAGGTCTGCATGTAGCCGCCATGCTATGAGGCATGAGGCAATCTTTAGGTTTGCTTTTCTGACTGACATCCTACATAAGAAAAGTAGTTCCTCCAGAGTTATGCTGCCTCAGTTGTATCCACTTGAGAGCCCTGACATCAAGCCATTAAACTTTAACTTCCAGTGGTATCTTAGCCCTTCTGCTCCCAGATTAGCAGTTCAGTGCATTTCTGTGTCAGTTCACTGGGTTGAAATTCATTTCTCCACTAATTTAGTAATTGCACACAAAAGCCTTTTTATCTATGTGTTGGATAAGCCTTGGTAGCAGCATCAGCCAGACAGTCACTACTATTACCTCCAGTTAGACTATTATGTTTATTACTATCACATTGCTTCACACGGCCTATGAACACGGCCTATGACATATCTGGCCTCACATGCAGGCTGCTCCACGCATCGCCAAGACAATTATAATACTGAACAAATGTCTTTTTTAAATATCATTTGTTTTTGTTTTTCTTATTAAATCAAGACCCTGTAAAATGTGTCCCAACACCAAGTGTGTCCACAACCTGTAGAAATTGGGCCAACACCAAGTGTGTCCACAACCTGTAGAAATTGGGCCAACACCAAGTGTGTCCACAACCTGTAGAAATTGGGCCAACACCAAGTGTGTCCACAACCTGTAGAAATTGGGCCAACACCAAGCTGAATGTTAGTGCTAGAGCTGCAGCCTGCTCTCTCCATTGTAGCTAAGCTGCTTTCACTAGTCTCTGATATGTAGGACCTTCCCACCTCTCACAGTGTTATAACTGTGTGTATACGTGCATGTGTGCGTGTGTAGCTGGCTAGTGCTAATTGCAGTGGGTGGCGTCTGCAGCAGAGTGGGGGTGTTTACAGTGTGGGGGTAAGGGGGGCATGATGTGATGTGATGAGGACGTAGCAGGGTGATGAGTGACTACCCATCCCACAATTTCTCTTTCTCTTTGTGTCTCTTCCCCTTTCTCTCTCTCGCTCTCTATCTCTCTCTGTGTGCTTGGAGGCCGGAGGAGAGTGACTCAGTGTGTGTCCCCAGTGGCGTCCCCTATCCTCCACTCTCCTGTCCCCTGCTCTGCGAGTGTGTGACAGACTCCCATAGAGACGTTGGCTGGCGTGGGATGGCTGGATGCATCCCTGACATGGCTGCCTTGCCTGCCTCTGGGCGAGATGCCAGTCTGCTGCGGCCCGTCCAGGCATCATTTGGGCATTTACCAGCCAGCACAACATTGCCTGGTTTAGTGAGTCCTCTCCTCACAGGCTCAGACACTCAGCATGGTGTTGTGACACTGTCACTGGCTGATGTTACGCTCATTTGTCAGTTGGTTGCGACGTGTAATGTTTGTTGTGCTGGTGTGGGACAGCTGGATGCAGTATCCTCACTGTGTCCTTTCATACATCCCTGCCTCAGCGCGACACAACAGCAGACTACTAGTGCTGATTAATCCTTTGGACACATTACAAACAACCTCCTCTTACTCATCTGCTTATTGTTCTGTCTAGCGTTTCTATTCCTCTTCCTCCAGCTGTTTGTCTCCAGTATCTTCAGAGGGTATTTGTAATCGTCTGGAGTCCTGTAGTTGATAATCCTCCTGCTGCTGCAGTGCTGAATCTCTGCTCCAAGGTGGCATCACTGCAACATGACACCAGGTGTTGTGTCTGTTTATGTTTATGCAGAGCCTCCTGTGCTGTTGCATCCCTAGACATCCCTAATCCTCGGCAACAACACACAATAGTTAATCCCATCAGGGTCTATTGTAGGGTGGGAATAAAGACACATGCTGGGGAAGGGAGTTATTGCTCTAAGGGCTGTTTGTCTGATGTTTTTAATGTGCTCTCACAGAGACAGACTTATCCTAGAAAGCTGGAGGTGGAGCACATACACTACAGTTCAAAGGTTTGTGGGTCACTTAGAAATGTCCTTGTTTTTGAAAGAAAATCACATTTTGTTGTCCATTAAAATAACATCACATTGATCAGAAATACAGTGTAGACATTGTTAATGTTGTAAATGACTATTGTAGCTGGAAACAGCTGATTTTGAATGGAATATCTACATAGGCGTACAGAGGCCCATTATCAGCAACCATCACTCCTGTGTTCCAATGGCACGCTGTGTTAGCTAATCCAAGCTAATCCCACAAATGCATCAGCATCAGCATGCTCAGTTGTGCACCGGGACCTCCCACTCTTTCTATTCTGGTTAGAGACAGTTTGCGCTGTTCTGTGACGGGAGTAGTATACAGCGTTGTATGAGATTTTTATTTTATTTATTTTATTTATTTCACCTTTATTTAACCAGGTAGGCTAGTTGAGAACAAGTTCTCATTTGCAACTGCGACCTGGCCAAGATAAAGCATAGCAGTGTGATTTGACAACACAGAGTTACACATGGAGTAAACAATTAACAAGTCAATAACACAGTAGAAAACAAAGGGGGAGTCTATATACAATGTGTGCAAAAGGCATGAGGAGGTAGGCAAATAATTACAATTTTGCAGATTAACACTGGAGTGATGAATGATCAGATGGTCATGTACAGGTAGAGATATTGGTGTGCAAAAGAGCAGAAAAGTAAATAAATAAGAACAGTATGGGGATGAGGTAGGTGAAAAAGGGTGGGCTATTTACCAATAGACTATGTACAGCTGCAGCGATCGGTTAGCTGCTCAGATAGCTGATGTTTGAAGTTGGTGAGGGAGATAAAAGTCTCCAACTTTAGCGATTTTTGCAATTCGTTCCAGTCACAGGCAGCAGAGTACTGGAACGAAAGGCGGCCAAATGAGGTGTTGGCTTTAGGGATGATCAGTGAGATACACCTGCTGGAGCGCGTGCTACGGATGGGTGTTGCCATCGTGACCAGTGAGCTGAGATAAGGCGGAGCTTTACCTAGCATGGACTTGTAGATGACCTGGAGCCAGTGGGTTTGGCGACGAATATGTAGCGAGGGCCAGCCGACTAGAGCATACAAGTCGCAGTGGTGGGTGGTATAAGGTGCTTTAGTGACAAAACGGATGGCACTGTGATAAACTGCATCCAGTTTGCTGAGTAGAGTGTTGGAAGCCATTTTGTAGATGACATCGCCGAAGTCGAGGATCGGTAGGATAGTCAGTTTTACTAGGGTAAGCTTGCCGGCGTGAGTGAAGGAGGCTTTGTTGCGGAATAGAAAGCCGACTCTTGATTTGATTTTCGATTGGAGATGTTTGATATGAGTCTGGAAGGAGAGTTTGCAGTCTAGCCAGACACCTAGGTACTTATAGACGTCCACATATTCTAGGTCGGAACCATCCAGGGTGGTGATGCTAGTCGGGCATGCGGGTGCAGGCAGCGACCAGTTGAAAAGCATGCATTTGGTTTTACTAGCGTTTAAGAGCAGTTGGAGGCCACGGAAGGAGTGCTGTATGGCATTGAAGCTTGTTTGGAGGTTAGATAGCACAGTGTCCAATGACGGGCCGAAAGTATATAGAATGGTGTCGTCTGCGTAGAGGTGGATCAGGGAATCGCCGCAGCAAGAGCAACATCATTGATATACACAGAGAAAAGAGTCGGCCCAAGAATTGAACCCTGTGGCACCCCCATAGAGACTGCCAGAGGACCAGACAGCATGCCCTCCGATTTGACGCACTGAACTCTGTCTGCAAAGTAATTGGTGAACCAGGCAAGGCAGTCATCCGAAAAACCGAGGCTCCTGAGTCTGCCGATAAGAATATGGTGATTGACAGAGTCGAAAGCCTTGGCAAGGTCGATGAAGACGGCTGCACAGTACTGTCTTTTATCGATGGCGGTTATGATATCGTTGAGTACCTTGAGTGTGGCTGAGGTGCACCCATGACCGGCTCGGAAACCAGATTGCACAGCGGAGAAGGTACGGTGGGATTCGAGATGGTCAGTGACCTGTTTGTTGACTTGGCTTTCGAAGACCTTAGATAGGCAGGGCAGGATGGATATAGGTCTGTAACAGTTTGGGTCCAGGGTGTCTCCCACTTTGAAGAGGGGGATGACTGCGGCAGCTTTCCAATCCTTGGGGACCTCAGACGATATGAAAGAGAGGTTGAACAGGCTGGTAATAGGGGTTGCGACAATGGTGGCAGATAGTTTCAGAAATAGAGGGTCCAGATTGTCAAGCCCAGCTGATTTGTACGGGTCCAGGTTTTGCAGCTCTTTCAGAACATCTGCTATCTGGATTTGGTTAAAGGAGAACCTGGAGAGGCTTGGGCGAGGAGCTGCGGGGGGGGCGGAGCTGTTGGCCGAGGTTGAAGTAGCCAGGCGGAAGGCATGGCCAGCCGTTGAGAAATGCTTATTGAAGTTTTCGATAATCATGGATTTATCAGTGGTGACCGTGTTACCTAGCCTCAGTGCAGTGGGCAGCTGGGAGGAGGTGCTCTTGTTCTCCATGGACTTCACGGTGTCCCAGAACTTTTTGGAGTTGGAGCTACAGGATGCAAACTTCTGCCTGAAGAAGCTGGCCTTAGCTTTCCTGACTGACTGCGTGTATTGGTTCCGGACTTCCCTGAACAGTTGCATATCACGGGGACTTTTCGATGCTATTGCAGTCCGCCACAGGATGTTTTTGTGCTGGTCGAGGGCAGTCAGGTCTGGGGTGAACCAAGGGCTGTATCTGTTCTTAGTTCTGCATTTTTTGAACGGAGCATGCTTATCTAAAATGGTGAGGAAGTTACTTTTAAAGAATGACCAGGCATCCTCAACTGACGGGATGAGGTCAATGTCCTTCCAGGATACCCGGGCCAGGTCGATTAGAAAGGCCTGCTCACAGAAGTGTTTTAGGGAGCGTTTGACAGTGATGAGGGGTGGTCGTTTGACTGCGGCTCCGTAGCAGATACAGGCAATGAGGCAGTGATCGCTGAGATCCTGGTTGAAGACAGCGGAGGTGTATTTGGAGGGCCAGTTGGTCAGGATGACGTCTATGAGGGTGCCCTTGTTTACAGAGTTAGGGTTGTACCTGGTGGGTTCCTTGATGATTTGTGTGAGATTGAGGGCATCTAGCTTAGATTGTAGGACTGGCGGGGTGTTAAGCATATCCCAGTTTAGGTCACCTAACAGAACAAACTCTGAAGCTAGATGGGGGGCGATCAATTCACAAATGGTGTCCAGGGCACAGCTGGGAGCTGAGGGGGGTCGGTAGCAGGCGGCAACCGTGAGAGACTTATTTCTGGAGAGAGTAATTTTCAAAATTAGTAGTTCGAACTGTTTGGGTATGGACCTGGAAAGTATGACATTACTTTGCAGGCTATCTCTGCAGTAAACTGCAACTCCTCCCCCTTTGGCAGTTCTATCTTGACGGAAGATGTTATAGTTGGGTATGGAAATCTCTGAATTTTTGGTGGCCTTCCTGAGCCAGGATTCAGACACAGCAAGGACATCAGGGTTAGCAGAGTGTGCTAAAGCAGTGAGTAAAACAAACTTAGGGAGGAGGCTTCTGATGTTGACATGCATGAAACCAAGGCTTTTTCGATCACAGAAGTCAACAAATGAGGGTGCCTGGGGACATGCAGGGCCTGGGTTTACCTCCACATCACCCGCGGAACAGAGAAGGAGTAGTATGAGGGTGCGGCTAAAGGCTATCAAAACTGGTCGCCTAGAGCGTTGGGGACAGAGAATAAGAGGAGCAGGTTTCTGGGCATGGTAGAATATATTCAGGGCATAATGCGCAGACAGGGGTATGGTGGGGTGCGGGTACAGCGGAGGTAAGCCCAGGCACTGGGTGATGATGAGAGAGGTTGCATCTCTGGACATGCTGGTAGTAATGGGTGAGGTCACCGCATGTGTGGGAGGTGGGACAAAGGAGTTATCAGGGGCATGAAGAGTGGAACTAGGGGCTCCATTGTGAACTAAAACAATGATAACTAACCTGAACAACAGTATACAAGGCATATTGACATTTGAGAGAGACATACAGCGAGGCATACAGTAATCACAGGTGTTGAATTGGGAAAGCTAGCTAAAACAGTAGGTGAGACAACAGCTAATCAGCTAGCACAACAACAGCAGGTAAAATGGCGTAGACTAGGCAACGGGGCCAACAGATAAAACAAACAAGCAGAATGGAGTACCGTGATTAATGGACAGTCCAGCGTGCATCAGCTATGTAGCCAAGAGATCAGTGTCCAGGGGGCAGCGGTGGATGGGGCAGGGAAGCTGGACTGGCGAGTGTTATCCATGACTAAATAGCTTGTAGCTAGTTAGCTGGTTAGCTTCTGGAGGTTCTTGAGTGTGTTCTAAAAATAAATAAAAAATAATAGCGATTCCGTATCACATTGGGTGAGGCAGGTTTCCGGAAGGTATAAACAAATTAAAAGTCAAAAGAGATAGAAAGTAAATATGGGTCCGGTGAGCGTTTGGGACGCGGCGATTCAGGCGGTTAGCAGGCCTGTGCTAACAAGCTAACAGTTTGTAGGCCCGGGCTAGACAAGGTAGCAGTTAGCGGACCGGAGCTGGACAAGCTAGCAGTTAGCAGGCCGAATTAGCAAGCAGGGAGATAGTGAGGGCTAGAGAGTTAGCCTTTGGGGGACGTCGCGATGGGGTGAGTCTGTTTATTCCTCTTCATGCGATGACATCGATAGACCGGTCGTGGGCCCGGGTATTGTAGCTCAGGAGTATGCTACGGTGGTAGCACAGGTGCTACGGCCGGGCTAGCTTCAAGCTAAGTGGGTGGAAACGCTAGCCAGGACTAATCCGGGGTTGCGGTTTAGCTAGATAGCTAGTTGCTGAAAAATCCAGCTGAAAGATGTTCCGTTTGCGGTGGGAATCCGGGGATGAATCCGGGGATGAAAAATAAATAGGTCCGTTATGCTCTGGTTAGAGTCGCGTTGTACGAACAGGCGAGAGCTTTCCGAACTACAGGTTAGCTGATGTCCGGTTAGCTGAAGACCGCTAGCATACCCGCTGGTTAGCTGGCTAGCTTCAGTTGAGGGGGTCCGAAGTAAATATAAATACTTTAGGAAAAATAGCTACATTGGGTGAGTCGGGTTGCAGGAGAGTATTTGGAAGCTTAGGGTTTAGCAAAATGTTTTCAAAGAGATATGTGGAGAAAATATGTAAAAAAACGAAAAAGAAACGATAAATACAGGGACACGACAGGACAGGACAGGACGACCTACTGCTACGCCATCTTGGCAGTATCCGATCTTCAGTTTATTGGCAATTTCTAGCATGGAATAGCCTTCATTTCTCATAACAAGAATAGACTGACGGGTGTCAGAAGAAAGTTATTTGTTTCTGGCCATTTTGAGCCTGTAATAGAACCCACTAACGCGGATGTTGCAGATACACAACTAGTCTAAAGAAGGCCAGATTTATTGCTTCTTTAATCAGGACAACAGTTTTCAGCTGTGCTAACATAATTGCAAAAGGATTTTCTAATGATCAATTAGCCTTTGAAAATGATAAACTTGGATTAGCTAACACAACGTGCCTGTCACGCCCTGGTCGAAGTATTTTGTGTTTATCTTCATTTATTTGGTCAGGGTGTGGCATGGGGTTTTTGTATGTGGTGTGTTAGTATTGGGATTGTAGCTTAGTGGGGTGTTCTAGTTAAGTCTATGGCTGTGGTTCTCAATCAGAGGCAGGTGTTTATCGTTGTCTCTGATTGAGAACCATATTTAGGCAGCCATATTCTTTGAGTGTTTCGTGGGTGATTGTCCTTAGTGTCCTGATGTCCTTGTTCTGTGTTAGTTTACACAAGTATAGGCTGTTTCGGTTTTTAGTGTTTGTGTTTAGTGTGTTTTTTCATTAAACATGAATCATAATCTACACGCCGCATTTTGGTCCGATCCTTGCTACACCTCTTCGTCAGAGGAGGAGATAGTAGAAAACCGTTACAGTGCCATTGGAACACAGGAGTGATGGTTGCTGGTAATGGGCCTCTGTACGCCTATTTAAATATTCTATAAAAAATTTGCCGTTTCCAGCTACTATAGTCATTTACAACATTAACAATATCTAAACTGTATTTCGGATCAATTTTATATTATTTTAATGGACAAAAACAAGGACATTTCTAAATGACCCCAAACTTTTGAACGGTAGTGTATACACACACACACACACACATTCCTACACACTCGCACACACACACACATGCACACACACGTGCACACACACAGCTGGATCAATGCTAATGTAAGATAATCACACCCTGTTGTAATCAGTCCAAATAATCAGTCCAAACCACCAATTTACTCCCAAATGACTTCCTTTACCACTGACTCTCTTTGGTCATTTAATTTGAGGAAGCACTTTTTATATAACAGCATCCATGTTTTCCAATTTAGCATAGAAGAACATCATGGCTTGCAGTTGGAGTTTATTCCAGGCTAAATAGGACAACTCTCTCTGTCCTCAAAGAGAGAAGGATGTGAAGAACGCCTCATAGTTTTGCTAGTTTGGTCCTTATGAACTATGGCTGGATGTAAGTGGACGAAGGGACGGTTAGCGGTCACTGGTGGTTTACTGAGCCGCTGACGGTGTGTGTGCCAAGTCTGGCTGGCATCTCGTCTCTACCTTGCTTGACTGGACATGGTGGAGGAAGCCGCAGCACTAGCTAATATAAATAATAGCCTTACTGAATGGGGGACCATTAGCCACAGCAGTATTGTGTTTGATCTGATGGAGAATTTTGCGCCGGTCAGAGACAGTTCTGAGGAAGAACTTTTTACATTCATGCTTAACACACAGGCCTCGGAGCGAGTCGGGGCACCCAGAGAGTTGTAGATTGAAACTAGAGCCCCATGTCTCGTAAGGCTTCTGTTCTATGTCAAATGTTCTTGTAGTTCGACCCCATGTATTAGGAGCATGAAGAGCATGGACCTGGGGTTGAGTGTTTGGGAAATGCTGCTTGAAGGGTTTTGCTACGAGCATCACAATGGTTACTATACCAAAGCTCTTAATAAAACTGAACTTGAAGATTGCCTCAAGGAGTTGAATGAATCAAATACTGTGCAGAGCAGTGGAGCACCACAGTCTTGGGCAGGGAGACCCCAGACGTTTCCAACCAAAAGAGAATATTGCATTTATTCCATTTATTGGAAAATTTGTGTTGTGTCTCTCCCTCAAAAAACATGTCCCCTCAAATAAAATCTTATCTTTTTTGTGAGGTGACTTTACCCAGGGGCTCATGGCCCTAATTACAGGACTGTAGTCTAGACTCCCCTCCACAGTATGAAAATACAATTTTTATGTTATTTTCATTTTCATAACCGACAGTACACTGTAATAAAAACATGGTGCTACAGAAGCTATGTAGAACCAGCGCGGGTTCAACAGCTCTCGCCATGTATGGCCCTCAAGAAGGGTCTAGCTATACAACCGCAAAGAAGCCTTATTTCTACTCTTTTCTTTGTAGAACGTAGACTGGAATATAGTGACTGTGAGAGGGAACGTGACAGACCAGGCTGTTGGCTGTAAATGACCTGGGTTATGAGGAGTCATAATGGGCTATCAACATAAAGGACTGATTAATCATTCAATCATAATTAACAAGTAGATGTAACTCATTTATGCCCTCTGTATAGCCACAGTATATTATACAATGATTCATATTCTATATTTCTACTATATATTCCCCTATAAAAAATACATGTTGCTATACTGTACTGAGACTCATATTCATCATCATACAGTTGTATTTTCTATTGTTATTTGGGCTGCTAGTAGTTTATAATATAATATTACTATTATATACACTTAGCATACAACATATTAAGAACACCTGTTCTTTCCATGATATGGACTGACCAGGTGAATACAGGTGAACGCTATGATCCCCTTATTGATCCCTTATTGTTAAATCCACTTCGATCAGTGTAGATGAAGGGGAGGATTGTTAAGCCGTGAGAAAATTGAGACATGGATTGTGTCTGTGTGCCATTCAGAGAGTGAATGGGCAAGACAACATATTGAAGTGCCTTTGAACAGGGTATAGTAGTATGTGCCAGGTGAAATGATTTGTGTCAAGAACTGCAACGCTGCTGGGTTTTTCATGCTCAACAGTTTCCCGTGTGTATCAAGAATGGTCCACCACCCAAAGGACATCCAGCCAACTTGACACAACTATGGGAAGCATTGGAGTCAACATGGGCCAGCAGGGTGAGGGGGGGGATCCTAATGTGTGGTATACTCAGTGTATTAATTATTATTAATATTATAATGTAATGATAGCGATGGTATCGGTAGCTGTGGTACTGTGGTAATGCTGCTATTATTCCTCCACATAGTATTCCACAATAGGCTATTAGGGATATAGGTTTCTGCAGGACGAGGAGCCCAGGTGTATTTACTGTTATCGTTAGTGGTAGTGATAGTAGTGATAATGATTATACATTATACTGGCTATAGCCTAGTTAATACTATTCCTTCAGACACCACAAATACTCATTACACTATTCGTGTTAGTGCTTTCTGCAGGAGGCAGATGAGGTGAACAGTTTAACAGAAAGAGTGCTAAAATCTTAAAATAAAATAAAAAATTTGGCCCAGCAGCTAAATCTGACAGTCCAAGTTAGTCTTGAGTTACTGTTGTGGGTAGAGAGCATATGGTGGCTGGGAATCCGGAATGCAGACTGAGTCTCTAATTAGTTCAATGGTCCAAATGAGGTTACTGCAGTGAAGGAACAAGAGGTGTGTGCGTGTGCGTGCGTTCCTGCGTGGGTGCATGTGTTATTCAGAAGAAGCGGGGCATTAAACGAGCGTAAAACATTCTGCACTGCTTCATTATGTAAAGAAATCATTAAGCTACAGCTAGTTCCATGCTCCCCCCTCCTCCAATCCTGTCTGCCTGTCTGCCTGTCTGCCGTGAACAGATAAACAACGATTGTTCTCCTCTGAAGTTCCACGACTAATTGTTTCTCTGGAGGATCCAACCTTTCTCTACTGTGGCAAAAGGTAATAATGTACCAATGTGTTACTGTTGTGTTGGTCTGAGAGAGGAGTATGCACTGGAGAAGTAACACATTTGTGTTATGGTTTCAGTTCACCTGAGCCACCGTGGATTTCAGAAAGGCTACATCACGCTCTCACAAACGTTACATGACACCTGTCAAGCCTGGGAGATGACTGGATGACTGTTTTCCGTCTCTGTTTCTGGTCCCCAGTGCACCAGCTGGCCTGGCCTCATTTCCCAGTCTGATGGAGAAGAGAAAAAACAGAACATCAGAGGCTCTCTCTCTCTGTCGCTGTGTTCCTCTCTTCCTGTTTCCCTCTCTCTCCTTCCCTCTGTTTCTCGCTTCACTCTCCCACTCCCAGCTCTCTCTCTCTCTCTGTGTGTTTCTCACTGTAGTCTCTGTTTCCTTGTGTTCCTCTCATCTTGACCATGTAATATTAAAGTCAGAAGGGACAGGCCTGCTGCTTCCACTGAGGAACTTCTCTAAGCGGAGGAAAGAGACAGAACAAAAGAGGAAAAAGACAGAGAGAGAGAGCGAGAAAAGAGCAAAATAGGAGGAAAGAGAGAGAGCGAGAAAAGAGCAAAATAGGAGGAAAGAGAGAGACAGAGACAGGAAAAGAGGAGGAAAGAGACAGAGTGAGAGAGGAAAAGAGGAGGAAAGAGAGAGAGAGCAAGAGAGGAAAAGAGGTGGAAAGAGAGAGAGAGCAAGAGGGGAAAAGAGGTGGAAAGAGAGAGAGAGCAAGAGGGGAAAAGAGGAGGAAAGAGAGAGAAAGCAAGAGAGGAAACGAGGAGGAAAGAGAGAGAGTGAGAGAGGAAAAGAGGAGGAAAGAGAGAGAGTGAGAGAGGAAAAGAGGAGGAAAGAGAGAGAGTGAGAGAGGAAAAGAGGAGGAAAGAGAGAGAGTGAGAGAAAAGAGGTGGAAAGAGAGAGAGAGAGAGGAAAAGAGGAGGAAAGAGAGAGAGTGAGAGGAAAAGAGGTGGAAAGAGAGAGAGAGAGAGAGAGGAAAAGAGGAGGAAAGAGAGAGAGAGCAAGAGAGGAAAATAGGAGGAAAGAGAGAGAGAGCAAGAGAGGAAAAGAGGAGGAAAGAGAGAGAGCAAGAGGGGAAAAGAGGAGGAAAGAGACAGATAGCGAGAGAGGAAAAGAGGAGGAAAGTGAGAGAGAGAGAGAGAGAGAGAGAGAGGGGAAAAGCGATGTCACACACATACAGCCTAGCCAGCCCAACGATATGAATGTGGTTTGACTACATCTCCCCTTTAGCCACATATTAATATTCACAAACTCTCAAATCCTCCTCCATCGCTGCATCCTCCAAACTGAACCCTGTGAATAAAGATGGAGGCTATTAGTTTACAATAGAGTCAGGAAATGCGTCACTTTCTGTTGAAGAAATAAAGATCTGGAGGTTCTATACAGCACATTCAGAAAGTATTCAGAAAGTACTTTAAGTCAATAAAAACAATCCTCATCAATCTACACACAATACCCATAATGATTTTTTTGAAATATTTTTTTTTTAGCAAGTTTATTAAATATACAAAACAGAAATATATTTTTTACACAAGTACTCAGACCCTTTGCTATGAGACTCGAAATTGAGCTCAGGTGCATCCTGTTTCCATATTGATCATCCTTGAGATGTCTCTACAACTTGATTGAAGTCCACCTGTGGTAAATTCAATTGATTGGACATGATTTGGAAAGGCACACACCTGTCTATATAAGGTCCCACAGTTGACAGTGCATGTCAGAGCAAAAACCAAGCCATGAGGTTGATGGAATTGTCCGTAGAGCTCCGAGACAGGATTGTGTCGAGGCACAGATCTGGGGAAAGGTATCAAAAAATGTCTGCAACATTGAAGGTCTCCAAGAACACAGTGGCCTCCATCATTCTTAAAAGGAAGAAGTTTGGAACCACCAATACTTTTCCTAGAGCTGGCCAAACAGCAATCGGGGGAGAAGGGCCTTGGTCAGGGAGATGACCAAGAACCCGATGGTCACTCTAACAGAACTCTAGAGTTCCTCTGTGGAGATAGGAGAACCTTCCAGAAGGACAACCATCTCTGCAGCACTCCACCAAACAGGCCTTTATGGTAGAGTGGCCAGACGGAAGCCACTCCTCAGTAAAAGGCACATGACAGCCCGCTTGGAGCTTGCCAAAAGGCACCTAAAGGACTCTGATCATGAGAAACAAGATTATCTGGTCTGATAAAACCAAGATTGAACTCTTTGGTCTGAATGCCAAGCACCACGTCTGGAGGAAACCTGGCACCACGACTATGGTGAAGCATGGTGGTGGCAGCATCATGCTGTGGGGATGTTTTTCAGCGGCAGGGACTGGAAGACTAGTCGGGATCAAGGGAATGATGAACAGAGCAAAGTATAGAGAGATCC
This sequence comes from Oncorhynchus kisutch, assembly GCF_002021735.2. Taxonomy (NCBI): domain Eukaryota; kingdom Metazoa; phylum Chordata; class Actinopteri; order Salmoniformes; family Salmonidae; genus Oncorhynchus; species Oncorhynchus kisutch. The sequence continues at coordinate 30,620,055 of NC_034203.2, read as the reverse complement.
TTGATGAAAACCTGCTCCAGAGCACTCTGGACCTCAGACTGGGACAAAGGTTCACCTTCCAACAGAACAACGACCCTAAGCACACAGCCAAGACAATGCAGGAGTGGCTTCGAGATGGGTCTCTGAATGTCCTTGAGTGGCCCAGCCAGAGCCCGGACTTAAACCCGATTGAACATCTCTGGAGAGACCTGAAAAAAGCTGTGCAGCGACACTCCAGAGCTTGAGACAGAGCTGACAGAGCTTGAGAGGATCTGCAGAGAAGAATGGGAGAAACTCCCCAAATACAGGTGTCAGGCTTGTAGCGTCATACACAAGAAGACTCGAGGCTGTAATCTCTGAAAAGGTGCTTCAACAAAGTACTGAGTAAAGAATCTGAATAATTATGTAAATGTGATATTATTATTATTTTTGGTCATTATGGGGTATTGTGTGTAGATTGATTCGTAACTTTTTATTTTATTTAACTAGGCAAGTCAGTTAAGAACAAGGTCTTATTTACAATGACAGCCTAGGAACAGGGGGTTAACTGCCTTGTTTAGGGGCAGAACGACAGATTTTTACCTTGACAGCTTGGGGATTCAATCTAGCAACCTTTCGGTTACTGGCCAAAAGCTCTAACCGCTAGGCTATTTAATACATTTTAGAATAAGGCTGTAACGTAACAAAATGTGGAAAAAGTCAAAGGGTCTGAATACTTTCCCAGTGAACTGTACATCACATGCATGCTAAAACTACTATTTCTCAGTTTCAATTCGAAGTTGCCATTTTTTTGGTGTGTGTTGAATATGTTTTTATTTGAGTAGCCTGGAATCCAAACAGAATAATATCACTCAGTGTCACTATTCAGCTTGGATTTCAGGCTATGATTTGAGGGTGGATAGCTGAAAGCCCATAAACTGTTTGTGGCTAAGATCCGATCAACTCACATCCAACCCAATATCATGATCTGCGAAGGAAGCCTGGTATAAAATACACTTTATTTTTTCCCTCATATTCTATTATCTATCTTCTTAGTTCTCACTGCCTAACCCACCCGATCGGCTAGCTACATTCTGCAGAGCATGTGTGCAATTAACACTGACCAGATGGTCCAAGTTTACATTCAATCAATGGGTGTGATGCTGAAGTTGTGGGGAGGGATGCCCAGTTCTCCCCCAGGGGTCTGACTACATTACAGCATGGCATCAGCATGGCTGCATGGTCACTGATCCGTGGCCACATCCAACATGTTTGATCAGGAGACTCTCTCTGAGGAGGGAAATGTATTCACTTTGAAATTGAAATACATGGGGAGTATAATTACTGTATAGTACTGATAGTGTTGTGTGTGAGACAGGTGATTACCGTATAGTACAGACAATATGTTGAGTGAGACAGGTGCCCACATTGTCAGCAAAAAATTATATAATGCATACATTATTTATGACAAGATGTGGCTGTTACTTTTGATGGTGATTTTATAGGTGAAGGTGGAGGTGGTGGTGGTGGTGGTGTGGATGTGGAGGTGGTAATGGTGGTGGAGGTGGTGGTGGTGGTGGTGGAGGTGGTGTGGTGGTGGAGATGGTGTGGTTGTGGAGGCGGTAATGGAGGTGGTGGTGGTGGTGGTGTGGTTGTGGAGGTGGTGGTGGAGGTGTTAATGGTGGTGGAGGTGGTGTGGTTGTGGTGGTGGTAATGATGGCGGTGGTGTGGTGGTGGTGGTAATGGTGGTGGTGTGGTTGTGGAGGTGGTGTGGTGGTGGAGGTGGTGGTGGTGGTGTGGTTGTGGAGGTGGTGGAGGTGTTAATGGTGGTGGAGGTGGTGTGGTTGCGGTGGTGTTAATGATGGCGGTGGTGTGGTGGTAATGGTGGTGGTGTGGTTGTGGAGGTGGTGTGGTGGTGTGGTTTTGGAGGTGGTGTGGTGGTAATGGTGGTGGAGGTGGTGTGGTTTTGGAGGTGGTGTAGTGGTGATGGTGGTGGAGGTTGTGGAGGTGGTGTGGTGGTGGAGATGGTGTGTTTGTGGAGGTGGTAATGGTGTTGTGGGGGTGTGGTTGTCGAGGTGGTGTGATGGTAAGGGTGGTGGAGGTGGTGGAGGTGTGGTTGTGGAGATGGTGTGGTAGTAATGGTGGTGGAGGTGGTGTGGTGGTGGAGAAGGTGTGGTTGTGGAGGTGGTGTGGTAGTAATGGTGGTGGAGGTGGTGTGGTGGTGGAGGTGGTGTGGTGGTGTAGGTGGTGAGGTGGTGTGGTTGTGGAGGTGGTGTGGTGTATGATACAATTTGCAGCGTGGTAAGTGTCCATTTTAATAAGACAAACTGAACACTACAAAAATACAAAATAAGTCAAACAAATTAAACGGTCCCGTGTGGTAACAAACACTAACACAGAAAATAATCACCCACAACTCAAAAGTGAAACCAGGCTACCTAAATATGGTTCTCAATCAGGGACAACGATAAACAGCTGCCTATGATTGAGAACCATACCAGGCCAAACACAGAAATCCCAAAACATAGAAAAAGGAACATAGACAACCCACCCAGCTCATGCCCTGACCATACTAAAACAAAGACATAATAAAAGAACTAAGGTCAGAACGTGACAGCGGCTTCAGAAAGAACAGGAGTACGGTCGACATGATATTCATGACACGGCAACTCCAGGAGAAGAGCCGTGAACAACATCACAACCTTTTCATGGCCTTTGTCGACCTCTCCAAGGCCTTCAGCACTGTGAGCAGGGAACTACTATGGGGCATTCTACTCAAATTTGGCTGTCTAGACACATTTGTCAACATCCTTTGCCAGTTCCATGATGGGATGATGGCTCAGGTGGCCATAGGAGGGTAGGAGTCAATGTCCTTTGGAGTAAGCATTGGTGTGAGGCATGGATGTGTGCTGGCACCTGTACTTTTTAACATCTTCCTCCTATGTGTCACCCACCTTCTCCACAAGGAGCTTGAGGACAGCAGCGGGTTTCAGGATGGATGGAAACCTATTCAACATCAGTCCATACTTATTCACCTTCAGTCCGTACTTGTAGGGGCTGTGAGGGTCTATATAGCAGGAAGGGATTACCAACACCACCAAGACAGAGGTGGTCTGCCAATGGAGACCCACCATGCCTGTCTTCACTGTTGAACACAAATCACTAGCAATAGTCCCGTCCTTCAAATACCTGGGCAGCATCCTCTCGGGGGACTGCAGCATCGACCTCGAAATTCAAAATAGGATCAAGCATCAGCTGCCTTCAGGAAACTCAGACGCAGGGTCTTCCAAAACAGGGATCTCCACCTCCATACCAAAGTGACCGTCTATTAAGCCGTCTGCATCACCACGCTTCTTTACAGCTGTGAAGCCTGGGTCACCTACAGTCGCCACAACAAGCAGCTTGGGCGATTCCACATAAGATACCTTCAGCGCAAAAATACTTGCTAAGACCAACTGCAAGAGAATGGAGTCTATGGTCACTAAACACCAACTGCGCTGGCTTGGGCATGTCATTCGAATTTCTCAGAATATCCTGTATGGCCAGCTACATCTTGGCCAGCGGTCTGCAGGGGGGGGGGGGGGGGGGGGGGGGGGGGGGGGGCAGATGAAGAGCTACAAGGACCAGCTGAAAACATTGCTGAAAATGGGCAACATCAAACCCACAGACCTGGAGGATACTGCTGCCAACCATTCCACCTGGTGGTAGCTCTGCCAGAGCGGTGTACAGATATGCCCCACCTACGATAAAGTTTGTTGATCTAGGATTGGTCCCTACAATTCACTGTTAACTCTGAAGTGGAAGTCATCATCAGATATGATGGACTACCTATGCGTGCGTGGTGGAGGTGGTGGTGTGGTGGGGGTGGTGGTATGGTACTGGTGTTGGTGATAATGGTGGTGGTGTGGTGGTGTGGTGGTGGTGGTGGTGGTGTGGTAGTGGTGTTGGTAATAATGGTGGTGGTAAGGTAGTGGTGTTGGTGATAATGGTGGTGGTGTGGGAGTGGTGGTGTGGTGGTAGAGGTGTTGGTGGTAATGGTGGTGGTGTGGTGTTGGTGGTGGCATGGTGGTGGTGGTGTGGTGGTGGTGGTAGTGGTGTGATGGTGTTGGTGATGGTAGTGGTGTGATGTGGAGGTGGTAGTGTGGTTGTGGTCATGGTGGTGGTGGCAGTGGTAGTGGTGGTGGTGGTTGTGGTAGTGGTGGTGGTGTTGTGGTTGTGGTAGTGGTGGTGATGGTAGTGATGTGGTGGTGGTGTGGTGTTGGTGTTGGTGGTGGTGGTGGTGGTGGTGTGGTGGTGTGGTAGTGGTGTTGGTGGTAATGGTGGTGGTGTGGTGGTGTTGTGGTGGTGGTGTGGTAGTGGTGTTGGTGATAATGGTGGTGGTGTGGTGTTGGTGGTGGTGTGGGAGTGGTGGTGTGGTAGCGGTGTTGATGGTGGTGGTGTGGTGTTGGTGGTGGTAATGGTGGTGGTTGCGGTAGTGGTGGTGATGGTAGTGATGTGGTGGTGGTGGTGTTGGTGGTGGTGGTTGTGGTAGTGGTGGTGGTTGTGATAGTAGTGGTGGTGGTGTTGTGGTTGTAGTAGTGGTGCTGTTGCTGGTGTTGTGGCTGTGGTGGTGTTGTTGATGGTGATGGTAGGGGTGGCAGGGTAGCCTAGTGGTTATATCATTGGACTAGTATCCGAAAGGTTGCAAGTTCGAATCCCCGAGCTGACAAGGTACAAATCTGTCGTTCTGCCCCTGAACAGGCAGTTAACCCACTGTTCCTAGGCAGTCATTGAAAATAAGAATTTGTTCTTAACTGACTTGCCTTGTTAAATAAAGGTTTTTAAAAAAGTGATGTGGTTGTGGTGGTGGTGTGTTGAGCTTGACTTTGGTGGGGAAATAGTAGCAACCATAGAGGTGAGATAGGCCTATAGTTAATTCTGAAGTAGCGAGCATAGGATGAGCAATGTTTCACTACCCCACTACCATGACTTGAGTGGAAGGTTGTTCTGAAACGACCAAAGGAATGACCTTGCACCAAGTGGAGGAGAGAAATCTGATTAGACATTTCCGAGCTTGAGTCAGACACAACCTGTCACGTGACCCAGCCGACAGTTTGTTGGATGTGAATCCAGGCTAGAAGAACCGTGAACTGCAGTAGTCACACAGGAGGAGATGGAGTGGGAGTAGCATTATGAGCAACCTTGCTATTTAAGTGTACAGCTTTAACTGGAGCCTGGCGGAAACAGCAGAAGCAGTGGGAGTAGCACTCTCCTGTCTCTCCTATGCTAGCAAATGAGTGTGTGTGTGTGTGTGTGTGTGTGTGTGTCTGTGTGTGTGTGGGATCATGTTCATGTGCGTGTATGTTTGCGTTGGTCTGTGCATACGTGTGTTTATGTGTGTGTGTGTGTGCACGCATGCGTGAATACGTGCATGTGCAATTGTGTGTGTGTTAGACAGCCAGCCTCCTGTTTGCTGGGCAGCAGATGAGCCTTATCAGTATTCCAGTGGGCACCTCTCCGCTACATGTGCAACTTTCTCGCTCTCTCTCTCTCTCTCTCTCTTTCTCTCCCTCTCTCGTTCTCTCTCTTCCTCTCCCTCTCTCTTTCTCTCTCTCTCTCGCTCTCTCTCTCTCTCTCTCTCTCTCTCTCTCTCTCTCTCTCTCTCTCTAGTCAGAGCAGCTGTCATTGGCTGTGCTCAGATGATGATAGTCCTGATAACCAATCACTGAGGTAGAAATGCTCTGGTTTTCATTATGATTTATTCGTTCTATATGGGACGGGCGGTTCAGTTTAAGTAACTGATGTACTGTTGTTGGACTAAAGGACAGAGGCTACTGTTTGGAGGGACATAGTCTACTGTTTGGAGGGACAGAGACTACTGTTTGGAGGGACAGAGGCTACTGTTTGGAGGCTACTGTTTGCAGGGACAGAGGCTACTGTTTGGAGGGACAGAGGCTACTGTTTGGTGGGACAGAGGCTACTGTTTGGAGGGACAGAGGCTACTGTTTGGAGGGACAGAAGCTACTGTTTGGAGGCTACTGTTTGGAGGGACATAGTCTGCTGTTTGGAGGCTACTGTTTGGAGGGACATAGTCTGCTGTTTGGAGGGACAGAGTCTGCTGTTTGGAGGGACAGAGTCTACTGTTTGGAGAGACAGAGGCTACTGTTTGGAGGGACATAGTCTACTGTTTGGAGGGACAGAGTCTACTGTTTGGAGGGACAGAGGCTACTTTTTGGAGGGACATAGTCTGCTGTTTGGAGGCTACTGTTTGGAGGGACATAGTCTGCTGTTTGGAGGCTACTGTTTGGAGGGACAGAGTCTACTGTTTGGAGGGACAGAGTCTACTGTTTGGAGGGACAGAGGCTATTGTCTGGTGGGACAGAGGCTACTGTTTGGAGGGACAGAGGCTACTGTTTGGAGGGACAGAAGCTACTGTTTGGAGGCTACTGTTTGGAGGGACATAGTCTGCTGTTTGGAGGCTACTGTTTGGAGGGACATAGTCTGCTGTTTGGAGGGACAGAGTCTGCTGTTTGGAGGGACAGAGTCTACTGTTTGGAGAGACAGAGGCTACTGTTTGGAGGGACATAGTCTACTGTTTGGAGGGACAGAGTCTACTGTTTGGAGGGACAGAGGCTACTGTTTGGAGGGACATAGTCTGCTGTTTGGAGGCTACTGTTTGGAGGGACATAGTCTGCTGTTTGGAGGTTACTGTTTGGAGGGACAGAGTCTACTGTTTGGAGGGACAGAGTCTACTGTTTGGAGGGACAGAGGCTACTGTTTGGAGGGACATAGTCTACTGTTTGGAGGGACAGAGTCTACTGTTTGGAGGGACAGAGGCTACTGTTTGGAGGGACAGAGTCTACTGTTTGGAGGGACAGAGGCTACTGTTTGGAGGGACAGAGGCTACTGTTTGGAGGGACAGAGGCTACTGTTTGGAGGGACAGAGACTACTGCTTGGAGGAACAGAGGCTACTGTTTGGAGGGACAGAGGCTACTGTTTGGAGGGACAGAGGCTACTGTTTGGAGGGACAGAGGCTACTGTTTGGAGGGACAGAGACTACTGTTTGGAGGGACAGGGGCTACTGTTTGGAGGGACAGAGGCTACTGTTTGGAGGCTACTGTTGGAGGCTACTTTTGGAGGGACAGAGGCTACTGTTTGGAGGGACAGGGGCTACTGTTTGGAGGGACAGAGACTACTGTTTGGAGGGACAGAGGCTACTGTTTGGAGGCTACGTTGGAGGTTTGGAGGACATGTTGCTGTTTGGAGGGACAGAGGCTACTGTTGGAGGCTACTGTTTGCAGGGACAGAGCTACTGTTTGGAGGGACAGAGGCTACTGTTTGGAGGGACAGGGGGCTACTGTTTGGAGGGACAGAGGCTACTGTTTGGAGGCTACTGTTTGGAGGGACAGAGGCTACTGTTTGGAGGGACAGGGGCTACTGTTTGGAGGACAGAGACTACTGTTTGGAGGGACAGAGGCTACTGTTTGGAGGGCTACTGTTTGGAGGGACATAGTCTGCTGTTTGGAGGGACAGAGGCTACGGTTTGGAGGCTACTGTTTGGAAGGACAGAGTCTACTGTTTGGAGGGACAGAGGCTACTGTTTGGAGGGTTGGTTGAGCAGTAGAGGTTGGAGTCACAACTTGTGTGTCTGTGTGTGCGCGTCCAATATGCGAGAATTTGTGTACATCCGTATGTGTGTATGTACATGCCTCTCCAACCGCTTGTGCATTTCCACATCCAGTCCAGTTAAATCCACTGAACCTTTTTCCTAGTACTCTTATCTCTTAGCTGTTGTCTGTTTCAACACAGACAGGACAGGGTGGTAGCGACACCACTAATATTCCACCAAGTCCAACATCCTGGGCATGATGATATAGTGGCTGCTGGTCCTGGCATTCTGCATGATACCGCTGTGATTATCTCCTGTAATCTTTAATAATGTCCCACAGGGCAAGACTCAGAGCAATAAGCTGCAGCTGCTCTAGCTAGCTGGCTGTGTGTAGTGGGAAGCATGTGTGTGTGTGTGTGTGTGTGTGTGTGTGTGTGTGTGTGTGTGTGTGTGTGTGTGTGTGTGTGTGTGTGTGTGTGTGTGTGTGTGTGTGTGTGTGTGTGTGTGTGTGTGTGTGTGTGAGTACTGAGCAGTGAGCTGGCCCTGCTGGCCCTCATGTCCTGCATTCTGGCCTGTTGTGGCTCTAAGGGACCGATCTTCTGAACTCAAGGGATAACCACTTTATCTTCTATGGGAATCATGCCCACTCCAGCCCTCTGGACCACTTCAGCCCTCTCTAGCCCTCTAGACCACTCCAGCCCTCTGAACCACTGACCCCCTCTCTGGCCCTCTGGACCACTGCAGCCCTTTCCAGCCCTCTGGACAACTCCAGCCCTCTGGACCACTCCAGCCCTCTGGACCACTCCAGCCCTCTGGACCACTCCAGCCCTCTCTAGACCCCTGGACCACTCCAATCCTCTATAGACCTCTGGACCACTCCAGCCCTCTCTAGACCTCTGGACCACTCCAGCCCTCTCTAGACCTCTGGACCACTCCAGCCCTCTCTAGGCCTCTGGACTACTCCAGCTCTCTCTAGACCTCTGGACCACTCCAGCCCTCTCTAGGCCTCTGAACTACTCCAGCTCTCTCTAGACCCCTGGACCACTCCAGCCCTCTCTAGACCTCTGGACCACTCTAGTCCTCTCTAGACCTCTGGACCACTCCAGCCCTCTGGACCACTCCAGCCCTCTCTAGACCTCTGGACCCTCCAGCCCTCTCTAGACCTCTGGACCACTCCAGCCCTCTCTAGAGCTCTGGACCACTCCGGCCCTCTGGACCACTCCAGCCCTCTGGAGAACTCCAGCCCTCTGAACCACTCCAGGTCTCTGAACCACTCCAGCCCTTTCCAGCCCTCTGGACCAGTCCAGCCCTCTGGAGCACTCCAGCCCTCTGAACCACTCCAGACCTCTGAACCACTCCAGCCCTTTCCAGCCCTCTGGACCACTCCAGCGCTCTGGACCACTCCAGCCCTCTCTAGCCCCCTGGTCCACTCCAGCCCTCTGGACCACTCCAGCCATCTCTAGCCCTCTGGACCACTCCAGCCCTCTGGAGCACTCCAGCCCTCTGAACCACTCCAGCCCTCTGAACCACTCCAGCCCTTTCCAGCCCTCTGGACCACTCCAGCCCTCTGGACCACTGCAGCCCTCTGGACCACTGCAGCCCTCTGGACCACTCCAGCCCTCTGGACCACTCCAGCCCTCTCTAGCCCTCTGGACCACTCCAGCCCTCTCTAGCCCTCTGGACCACTCCAGCCCTCTCTATCCCTCTGGACCACTCCAGCCCTCTGGACCACTGCAGCCCTCTGAACCACTCCAGCCCTCTCCAGCCCTCTGGACCACTGCAGCCCTCTCTAGCCCCCTGGACCCCTCCAGCCCTCTCTAGCCCTCTGGACCCCTCCAACCCTCTCTAGCCCTCTGGACCACTCCAGCCTTCTGGACCACTCCAGCCCTATCTAGCCCTCTGGACCACTCCAGCCCTCTGGACCACTCCAGCCATCTCTAGCCCTCTGGACCACTCCAGCCCTCTGGACCACTCCAGCCCTCTGAACCACTCCAGCCCGCTGGACCACTCCAGCCCTCTGAACCACTCCAGCCCTTTCCAGCCCTATGGACCACTCCAGCCCTCTGGACCACTGCAGCCCTCTCTAGCCCTCTGGACCACTCCAGCCCACTGGACCACTGCAGCCCTCTGAACCACTCCAACCCTCTGGACAACTCCAGCCATCTCTAGCCCTCTGGACCACTTCAGCCCTCTGGACCACTCCAGCCCTCTGGACCACTCCAGCACTCTGAACCACTCCAGCCCGCTGGACCACTCCAGACCTCTGAACCACTCCAGCCCTTTCCAGCCCTTTGGACCACTCCAGCCCTCTGGACCACTGCAGGCCTCTCTAGCCCCCTGGACCACTCCAGCCCTCTCTAGCCCACTGGACCACTGCAGCCCTCTGAACCTCTCCAACCCTCTGGACCACTCCAGCCATCTCCAGCCCTCTGGACCACTGCAGCCCTCTCTAGCCCCCTGGACCACTCCAGCCCTCTCTAGCCCACTGGACCACTGCAGCCCTCTGAACAACTCCAACCCTCTGGACCACTCCAGCCATCTCTAGCCCTCTGAACCACTCCAGCCCTCTGGACCACTCCAGCCATCTCTAGCCCTATGGACCACTCCAGCCCTTTGGAACACTCAAGCCCTCTGGAGCACTCCAGCCCTCTGAACCATTCCAGCCCTCTGGACCACTCCAGTCCTCTGAACCACTCCAGCCCTTTCCAGCCCTCTGGACCACTCCAGCCCTCTGGACCACTCCAGCCCTCTCTAGCCCCCTGGACCACTCCAGCCCTCTCTAGCCCTCTGGACCATTCCAGCCCTCTGGACCACTCCAGCCCTCTCTAGCCCCCTGGACCACTCCAGCCCTCTCTAGCCCTCTGGACCACTCCAACCCTCTGGACCACTCCAGCCGTATCTAGCTTTCTGGACCACTGCAGCCCTCTGGACCACTCCAACCCTCTGGACCACTCCAGCCATCTCTAGCCCTCTGGACCACTCCAGCCATCTCCATCCCTCTGGACCACTGCAGCCCTCTCTAGCACCCTGGACCACTCCAGCCCTCTCTAGCCCACTGAACCACTGCAGCCCTCTGAACCACTCCAACCCTCTGGACCACTCTAGCCATCTCTAGCCCTCTGGACCACTCCAGCCATCTCTAGCCCTCTGGACCACTGCAGCCCTCTGAACCACTCCAACCCTCTGGACCACTCCAGCCATCTCTAGCCCTCTGGACCACTCCAGCCCTCTGGACCACTCCAGCCCTCTGAACCACTCCAGCCCTCTGGACCACTCCAGACCTCTGAACCACTCCAGCCCTCTGGACCATTCCAGCCCACTGGACCACTCCAGCCCTCTGGACCACTGCAGCCCTCTCTAGCCCTCTGGACCACTCCAGCCATCTGGACCCCTGCAGCCCTCTCTAGCCCCCTGGACCACTCCAGCCCTCTCTAGCCCTCTGGACCACTCCAGTCCTCTGGACCACTCCAGCCCTCTCTAGCCCCCTGGACCACTCTAGCCCTCTGGACCACTCCAGCCCTCTGGACCACTCCAGCCCTCTGGACCACTCCAGCCCTCTCTAGCCCTCTGCACCACTGCAGCCCTCTGGACCACTCCAACCCTCTGGACCACTCCAGCCCTCTGAACCACTCCAGCCCCTTCTAGCCCTCTGGACCACTCCAGCCCTCTGAACCACTCCAGCCCCTTCTAGCCCTCTGGACCACTCCAGCCCTCTGAACCACTCCAGCCCCTTCTAGCCCTCTGGACCACTCCAGCCCTCTGGACCACTCCAGCCCTCTGGACCACTCCAGCCCTCTCTAGACCCCTGGACCCCTCCAATCCTCTCTAGACCTCTGGACCACCCCAGCCCTCTCTAGACCCCTGGACCACTCCAGCCCTCTCTAGCCCTCTGGACCACTCCAGCCCTCTGGACCACTCCAGCCGTATCTAGCCCTCTGGACCACTGCAGCCCTCTGGACCACTCCAACCCTCTGGACCACTCCAGCCATCTCTAGCCCTCTGGACCACTCCAGCCATCTCCATCCCTCTGGACCACTGCAGCCCTCTCTAGCCCCCTGGACCACTCCAGCCCTCTCTAGCCCACTGAACCACTGCAGCCCTCTGAACCACTCCAACCCTCTGGACCACTCTAGCCATCTCTAGCCCTCTGGACCACTCCAGCCATCTCTAGCCCTCTGGACCACTGCAGCCCTCTGAACCACTCCAACCCTCTGGACCACTCCAGCCATCTCTAGCCCTCTGGACCACTCCAGCCCTCTGGACCACTCCAGCCCTCTGAACCACTCCAGCCCTCTGGACCACTCCAGACCTCTGAACCACTCCAGCCCTCTGGACCATTCCAGCCCACTGGACCACTCCAGCCCTCTGGACCACTGCAGCCCTCTCTAGCCCTCTGGACCACTCCAGCCATCTGGACCCCTGCAGCCCTCTCTAGCCCCCTGGACCACTCCAGCCCTCTCTAGCCCTCTGGACCACTCCAGTCCTCTGGACCACTCCAGCCCTCTCTAGCCCCCTGGACCACTCTAGCCCTCTGGACCACTCCAGCCCTCTGGACCACTCCAGCCCTCTGGACCACTCCAGCCCTCTCTAGCCCTCTGCACCACTGCAGCCCTCTGGACCACTCCAACCCTCTGGACCACTCCAGCCCTCTGAACCACTCCAGCCCCTTCTAGCCCTCTGGACCACTCCAGCCCTCTGAACCACTCCAGCCCCTTCTAGCCCTCTGGACCACTCCAGCCCTCTGAACCACTCCAGCCCCTTCTAGCCCTCTGGACCACTCCAGCCCTCTGAACCACTCCAGCCCCTTCTAGCCCTCTGGACCACTCCAGCCCTCTGAACCACTCCAGCCCCTTCTAGCCCTCTGGACCACTCCAGCCCTCTGAACCACTCCAGCCCCTTCTAGCCCTCTGGACCACTCCAGCCCTCTGGACCACTCCAGCCCTCTGGACCACTCCAGCCCTCTCTAGACCCCTGGACCCCTCCAATCCTCTCTAGACCTCTGGACCACCCCAGCCCTCTCTAGACCTCTGGACCACTCCAGCCCTCTCTAGACCTCTGGACCACTCCAGCCCTTTCCAGCCCTCTGGACCACTCGCCCTCTGGACCACTCCAGCCCCTTCTAGCCCTCTGGACCACTCCAGCCCTCTGAACCACTCCAGCCCCTTCTAGCCCTCTGGACCACTCCAGCCCTCTGGACCACTCCAGCCCTCTGGACCACTCCAGCCCTCTCTAGACCCCTGGACCCCTCCAATCCTCTCTAGACCTCTGGACCACCCCAGCCCTCTCTAGACCTCTGGACCACTCCAGCCCTCTCTAGACCTCTGGACCACTCCAGCCCTTTCCAGCCCTCTGGACCACTCACCCTCTGGACCACTCCAGCCCTCTCTAGACCTCTGGACAACTCCAGCCCTCTCTAGCCCTCTGGACCACTCCAGCCCTCTGGACCACTCCAGCCCTCTGGACCACTCCAGCCCTCTCTAGACCTCTAGACCACTCCAGCCCTCTCCAGCCCTCTGGACCACTCCAGCCCTCTCTAGCCCTCTGGATCACTTCAGCCCTCTCTAGACCTCTGGACCACTCCAGCCCTTTCTAGCCCTCTGGACCACTCCAGCCCTCTGGAGCACTCCAGCCCTCTGAACCACTCCAGCCCTCTGAACCACTCCAGCCCTTTCCAGCCCTCTGGACCTATCCAGCCCTCTGGACCACTCCAGCCCTCTGGACTACTCCAGCCCGCTCTAGCCCTCTGGACCACTCCAGCCCTCTCTAGACCTCTAGACCACTCCAGCCCTCTCCTGACCTCTGGACCACTCCAGCCCTCTGGACCACTGCAGCCCTCTGGACCACTCCTGCCCTCGGGACCATTCCAACCTTCTGGACCACTCCAGCCCTCTCTAGACCTCTGGACCACTCCAGCCCTCTGGACCACTCCAGCCCTCTCTTGCCCTCTGGACCACTCCAGCCCTCTGGACCTCTCCAGCCCTCTGGACCCCTCCAGCCCTCTCTAGACCTCTGGACGACTCCAGCCCTCTGGACCACTCCAGCCCTCTCTAGACCTCTGGACCACTCCAGCCCTCTGGACCACTCCAGCCCTCTCTAGACCTCTGGACTACTCCAGCCCTCTCTAGCCCTCTGGACTACTCCAGCTCTCTCTAGACCTCTGGACCACTCCAGCCCTCTGCACCACTCCAGCCCTCTGGACCACTCCAGCCCTCTGGACCACTCCAACCTTCTGGACCACTCCGGCCATCTCTAGACCTCTGGACCACTCCAGCCCTCTGGACCACTCCAGACCTCTCTAGCCCTCTGGACCACTCCAGCCCTCTGGACCACTCCAGCCCTCTCTTGCCCTCTGGACCACTCCAGCCCTCTGGACCACTCCAGCCCTCTCTAGACCTCTGGACCACTCCAGCCCTCTCTAGACCTCTGGACTACTCCAGCCCTCTCTAGTCCTCTGGACTACTCCAGCTCTCTCTAGACCTCTGGACCACTCCAGCCCTCTGCACCACTCCACCCCTCTGGACCACTCCAGCCCTCTGGACCACTCCAGCCCTCTGGACCACTCCAACCTTCTGGACCACTCCGGCCATCTCTAGACCTCTGGACCACCCAGCCCTCTGGACCACTCCAGACCTCTCTAGCCCTCTGGACCACTCCAGCCCTCTGGACCTCTCCAGCCCTCTGGACCCCTCCAGCCCTCTCTGGACCTCTGGACCACTCCAGCCCTTTGGACCTCTCCAGCCCTCTGGACCCCTCCAGCCCTCTCTAGACCTCTGGACCACTCCAGCCCTCTGGACCACTCCAGCCCTCTCTAGACCTCTGGACCACTCCATCCCTCTGGACCACTCCAGCCCTCTCTAGACCTCTGGACTACTCCAGCCCTCTCTAGCCCTCTGGACTACTCCAGCTCTCTCTAGACCTCTGGACCACTCCAGCCCTCTGCATCACTCCAGCCCTCTGGACCACTCCAGCCCTCTGGACCACTCCAACCTTCTGGACCATTCCGGCCATCTCTAGACCTCTGGACCACTCCAGCCCTCTGGTCCACTCCAGCCCTCTCTAGCCCTCTGGACCACTCCAGCCCTCTGGACCACTCCAGCCCTCTCTAGACCTCTGGACCACTCCAGCCCTCTGGACCACTCCATCCCTCTCTAGACTTCTGGACCACTCCAGCCCTCTCTAGACCTCTGGACCACTCCAGCCCTCTGGACCACTCCAGCCCTCTCTAGACCTCTGGACTACTCCAGCTCTCTCTAGACCTCTGGACCACTCAAGCCCTCTGGACCAATCCAGCCCTCTCTAGACCTCTGGATCACTCCAGCCCTCTGGACCACTCCAGCCCTCTCTAGACCTCTGGACCACTCCAGCCCTCTCTAGACCTCTGGACTACTCCAGCTCTCTCTAGACCTCTGGACCACTCCAGCCCTCAGGACCACTCCAGCCCTCTGGATCACTCCAGTCCTCTCTAGACCTCTGGACCACTCCAGCCCTCTGGACCACTCCAGTCCTCTCTAGACCTCTGGACCACTCCAGCCCTCTGGACCATTCCAGCCCTCTCTAGACTTCTGGACCACTCCAGCCCTCTCTAGACCTCTGGACCACTCCAGCCCTCTGGATCACTCCAGTCCTCTCTAGTCCTCTGGACCACTCCAGCCCTCTGGACCACTCCATCCCTCTGAACCACTCCAGCCCTCTGGACCCCTCCAACCCTCTCTAGCCCTCTGGACCCATCCAACCCTCTCTAGCCCTCTGGACCTCTCCAACCCTCTCTAGCCATCTGGACCCTGCAGGTCTGCAGGGTTGTGTGTTTACATGGCTGGGAATGTGTTTGGAGTCTGTGTGTGTAAAGTGTGTGTTCAGGGGTTGGGGTATGATGTACATGTGCATCATGTATGACTGTCCTGGTATGTTTGAATGGGAACTGACCAATGGCTATAACAAGAAGTGTCTCTCCATGAGGTAGTTTGATTGAGCTGGACTGGGCTGCACCGTGCTATGGCCCATGACGTGAACGGGAGAAAGCGCCAGGTCATATTGTCAACAAGACAGCATGGTTCATCATTCAGAAACATACAAAATGTTTTAACTCATTTTACTTGGGAAGGCAAAAAAAACATAAACTGTAAGTTTTAATCAAGAGCAAACAATACTTTTCATGTGAACACTGAATCATTACTCTATGTGCTTGACATACATCACTTTGTTTTGAGACGAATTCACCAAGGCTTTGAAATGGGGGCACCCGGACACTCTCTCCTTCTTTTCCTCACCTCCTCACCTTTTTTTTCTTACATCTCTCTCTTCCATCCCTCTCTCTTCCATCCCTCTCTCTTCCATCCCTCTTTCTTACATCTCTTTCTTACATCTCTCTCTTACATCTCTCTCTTCCATCCCTCTCTCTCTTACATCCCTCTTTCTTACATCTCTCTCTTACATCCCTCTTTCTTACATCGCTCTCTTACATCCCTCTTTCTTACATCTCTCTCTTACATCCCTCTCTCTTACATCCCTCTCTCTTACATCCCTCTCTCTTACATCCCTCTCTTTTACATCCCTCTTTCTTACATCCCTCTCTCTTACATCCCTCTTTCTTACATCTCTCTCTTACATCCCTCTCTCTTACATCTCTCTCTTACATCCCTCTTTCTTCAATCTCTCTCTTCCATCCCTCTCTCTTCCATCCCTCTCTCTTCCATTCCTCTTTCTTCCATCTCTCTCTTACATCCCTCTTTCTTACATCTCTTTCTTACATCTCTCTCTTCCATCCCTCTCTCTCTCCCTCTCTCTTCCATCTCTCTCTTCCATTTTTCTCTTCCATCCCTCTCTTCCATCCCTATTTCTTCCATCTCTCTCTTACATCCCTCTTTCTTACATATCTCTCTTACATCCCTCTCTCTTTACATCCCTCTCTCTTACATCCCTCTTTCATACATCCCTCTTTCTTACGTCCCTCTCTCTTTCATCCCTCTTTCTTACATCTCTCTCTTCCATCCCTCTTTCTTCCATCTCTCTCTTCCATCCCTTTCTCTCCCTCTCTCTTCCATCCCTCTCTCTTACCATCCCTCTTTCTTACATATCTCTCTTACATCCCTCTCTCTTTACATCCCTCTCTCTTACATCCCTCTTTCTTACATCCCTCTTTCTTACGTCCCTCTCTCTTTCATCCCTCTTTCTTACATCTCTCTCTTCCATCCCTCTTTCTTCCATCTCTCTCTTCCATCCCTTTCTCTCCCTCTCTCTTCCATCCCTCTCTCTTACATCCCTCTTTCTTACATATCTCTCTTACATCCCTCTCTCTTTACATCCCTCTCTCTTACATCCCTCTTTCTTACATCCCTCTTTCTTACGTCCCTCTCTCTTTCATCCCTCTTCTTACATCTCTCTCTTCCATCCCTCTTTCTTCCATCTCTCTCTTCCATCCCTTTCTCTCCCTCTCTCTTCCATCCCTCTCTCTACATCCCCTCTTTCTTACATCTCTCTCTTCCATCTCTCTCTTCCATCCCTCTCTCTCCCTCTCTCTTCCATCCCTCTCTCTTCCATCTCTCTCTTCCACCTTTCTCTTCCATCCCTCTCTCTTCCATCCCTATTTCTTCCATCTCTCTCTTACATCCTCTTTCTTACATCTCTCTCTCTTCCATCTCTCTCTTCCATCCCTCTCTCTCTTACATCCCTCTTTCTTACATCTCTCTCTTACATCCCTCTTTCTTGCATCGCTCTCTTACATCCCTCTCTCTTTACATCCCTCTCTCTTACATCCCTCTCTCTTACATCTCTCTCTTACATCCCTCTTTCTTACATCTCTCTCTTACATCACTCTTTCTTACATCTCTCTCTTACATCCCTCTATCTTTCATCTCTCTCTTCCATCCCACTCTCTTCCATCCCTCTTTCTTCCATCTCTCTCTTACATCACTCTTTCTTACATTTCTCTCTTACATCTCTCTCTTCCATCCCTCTCTCGCCCTCTCTCTTCCATCCCTCTCTCTTCCATCCCTCTTTCTTCCATCTCTCTCTTACATCCCTCTCTCTTACATTCCTCTTTCTTACATCCCTCTCTTACATCTCTCTCTTACATCCCTCTTTCTTACAATCCCTCTTTCTTACATATCTCTCTTACATCCCTCTCTCTTACATCTCTCTCTTACATCCCTCTTTCTTACATCCCTCTCTCTTACATCCCTCTCTCTTACATCTCTCTCTCTTACATCCATCTCTCTTACATCCCTCTTTCTTACATCTCTCTCTTACATCCCTCTTTCTTTCATCTCTCTCTTCCATCCCACTCTCTTCCATCCCTCTTTCTTCCATCTCTCTCTTCCATCCCTCTCTCTTACATCCCTCTCTCTTACATCTCTCTCTTACATCCCTATTTCTTATATCCCTCTCTCTTACTTATCTCTCTTACATCCCTCTCTATTACATCTCTCTCTTACATCCCTCTTTCTTACATCCCTCTCTCTTACATCCCTCTCTCTTACATCTCTCTCTCTTACATCCATCTCTCTTACATCCCTCTTTCTTTCATCTCTCTCTTCCATCCCACTCTCTTCCATCCCTCTTTCTTCCATCTCTCTCTTCCATCCCTCTCTCTCTCTCTTCCATCCCTCTCTCTTCCATCCCTATTTCTTACATCTCTCTCTTACATCCCTCTTTCTTACATTTCTCTCTTACATCTCTCTCTTCCATCCCTCTCTTGCCCTCTCTCTTCCATCCCTCTCTCTTCCATCCCTCTCTCTTACATCCCTCTCTCTTACATCCCTCTTTCTTACATCTCTCTCTTACATCCCTCTCTCTCTTCCATCCCTCTTTCTTCCATCTCTCTCTTACATCCCTCTTTCTTTCATCCTTCTCTCTTACATCCCTCTCTCTTATATCCCTCTTTCTTACATCCCTCTCTCTTACATCCCTCTCTCTTACATCTCTCTCTTACATCCCTCTCTCTTACATCCCTCTTTCTTCAATCTCTCTCTTCCATCCCTCTCTCTTCCATCCCTCTTTCTTCCATCTCTCTCTTACATCCCTCTTTCTTCCATCTCTTTCTTACATCTCTCTCTTCCATCCCTCTCTCTCTCCCTCTCTCTTCCATCTCTCTCTTCCATTTTCTCTTCCATCCCTCTCTTCCATCTCTCTCTTCCATTTTTCTCTTCCATCCCTCTCTTCCATCCCTATTTCTTCCATCTCTCTCTTACATCCCTCTTTCTTACATATCTCTCTTACATCCCTCTCTCTTTACATCCCTCTCTCTTACATCCCTCTTTCTTACATCCCTCTTTCTTACGTCCCTCTCTCTTTCATCCCTCTTTCTTACATCTCTCTCTTCCATCCCTCTCTCTTCCATCCCTCTTTCTTACATCTCTCTCTTCCATCCCTTTCTCTCCCTCTCTCTTCCATCCCTCTCTCTTACATCCCTCTTTCTTACATCTCTCTCTTCCATCTCTCTCTTCCACCTTTCTCTTCCATCCCTCTCTCTTCCATCCCTATTTATTCCATCTCTCTCTTACATCCCTCTTTCTTACATCTCTCTCTCTTCCATCTCTCTCTTCCATCCCTCTCTCTCTTACATCCCTCTTTCTTACATCTCTCTCTTACATCCCTCTTTCTTGCATCGCTCTCTTACATCCCTCTCTCTTTACATCCCTCTCTCTTACATCCCTCTCTCTTACATCTCTCTCTTACATCCCTCTTTCTTACATCTCTCTCTTACATCCCTCTTTCTTACATCTCTCTCTTACATCCCTCTTCTTTCATCTCTCTCTTCCATCCCACTCTCTTCCATCCCTCTTTCTTCCATCTCTCTCTTCCATCCCTCTCTCTCCCTCTCTCTTTCATCCCTCTCTCTTACATCCCTCTTTATTACATCTCTCTCTTACATCACTCTTTCTTACATTTCTCTCTTACATCTCTCTCTCCATCCCTCTCTCTCGCCCCTCTCTCTTCCATCCCTCTCTCTTCCATCCCTCTTCTTCCATCTCTCTCTTCCATCCCTCTCTCTTACATCCCTCTCTCTTACATTCCTCTTTCTTACATCTCTCTCTTACATCCCTCTCTTACATCTCTCTCTTACATCCCTCTTTCTTACATCCCTCTTTCTTACATATCTCTCTTACATCCCTCTCTCTTACATCTCTCTCTTACATCCCTCTTTCTTACATCCCTCTCTCTTACATATCTCTCTTACATCCCTCTCTCTTACATCTCTCTCTCTTACATCCCTCTTTCTTACATCCCTCTCTCTTACATCCCTCTCTCTTACATCTCTCTCTCTTACATCCATCTCTCTTACATCCCTCTTTCTTACATCTCTCTCTTACATCCCTCTTTCTTTCATCTCTCTCTTCCATCCCACTCTCTTCCATCCCTCTTTCTTCCATCTCTCTCTTCCATCCCTCTCTCTCTCTCTCTCTTCCATCCCTCTCTCTTCCATCCCTCTTTCTTACATCTCTCTCTTACATCCCTCTTTCTTACATTTCTCTCTTACATCTCTCTCTTCCATCCCTCTCTTGCCCTCTCTCTTCCATCCCTCTCTCTTCATCCCTCTCTCTTCATCCCTCTCTCTTACATCCCTCTCTCTTACATCCCTCTTTCTTACATCTCTCTCTTACATCCCTCTCTCTCTTCCATCCCTCTTTCTTCCATCTCTCTCTTACATCCCTCTTTCTTTCATCCTTCTCTCTTACATCCCTCTCTCTTATATCCCTCTTTCTTACATCCCTCTCTCTTCCATCCCTCTCTCTTACATCTCTCTCTTACATCCCTCTCTCTTTCATCCCTCTTTCTTCCATCTCTCTCTTCCATCCCTCTCTCTTCCATCCCTCTTTCTTACATCTCTCTCTTCCATCCCTCTCTCTCCCTCTCTCTTACATCCCTCTTTCTTACATCTCTCTCTTACATCTCTCTCTCTCTTCCATCCCTCTCTCTCCCTCTCTCTCTTACATCCCTCTCTCTTTCATCCCTCTTTCTTACATCCCTCTCTCTTCCATCCCTCTCTCTTACATCTCTCTCTTACATCCCTCTCTCTTTCATCCCTCTTTCTTCCATCTCTCTCTTCCATCCCTCTCTCTTCCATCCTTCTCTCTTCCATCTTTCTCTTCCATCCCTCTCTCTTCCATCCCTATTTCTTCCATCTCTCTCTTACATCCCTCTTTCTTACATCTCTCTCTTACATCTCTCTCTTCCATCCCTCTCTCTCTTACATCCCTCTTTCTTACATCGCTCTCTTACATCCCTCTCTCTTACATCCCTCTCTCTTACATCCCTCTCTCTTACATCCCTCTCTCTTTACATCCCTCTCTCTTACATCCCTCTCTCTTACATCCCTCTCTCTTACATCTCTCTCTTACATCCCGCTTTCTTACATCTCTCTCTTACATCCCTCTTTCTTACATCCCTCTTTCTTACATCTCTCTCTTACATCCCTCTCTCTTTACATCCCTCTTTCTTACACCCCTCTCTCTTACATCCCTCTTTCTTACATCTCTCTCTTACATCCCTCTCTCTTACATCTCTCTCTTACATCCCTCTCTCTTTACATCCCTCTTTCTTACACCCCTCTCTCTTACATCCCTCTTTCTTACATCTCTCTCTTACATCCCTCTCTCTTACATCTCTCTCTTACATCCCTCTTTCTTCAATCTCTCTCTTCCATCCCTCTCTCTTCCATCCCTCTCTCTTCCATCCCTTTTTCTTACATCTCTTTCTTACATCTCTCTCTTCCATCCCTCTCTCTCTCCCTCTCTCTTCCATCTCTCTCTTCTATTTTCTCTTCCATCCCTCTCTTCCATCCCTATTTCTTCCATCTCTCTCTTACATCCCTCTTTCTTACATATCTCTCTGACATCCCTCTCTCTTTACATCCCTCTCTCTTACATCCCTCTTTCTTACATCCCTCTTTCTTACATCCCTCTCTCTTACATCCCTCTCTCTTACATCCATCTCTCTTACATCCCTCTTTCTTACATCCCTCTCTCTTCCATCCCTCTCTCTTACATCTCTCTCTTACATCCCTCTCTCTTTCATCCCTCTTTCTTCCATCTCTCTCTTCCATCCCTCTCTCTTCCATCCCTCTTTCTTACATCTCTCTCTTCCATCCCTCTCTCTCCCTCTCCTCTTACATCCCTCTTTCTTACATCTCTCTCTTACATCTCTCTCTTCCATCCCTCTCTCTCCCTCTCTCTTCCATCCTTCTCTCTTCCATCTTTCTCTTCCATCCCTCTCTCTTCCATCCCTATTTCTTCCATCTCTCTCTTACATCCCTCTTTCTTACATCTCTCTCTTACATCTCTCTCTTCCATCCCTCTCTCTCTTACATCCCTCTTTCTTACATCTCTCTTTTACATCCCTCTTTCTTACATCGCTCTCTTACATCCCTCTCTCTTTACATCCCTCTCTCTTACATCCCTCTCTCTTACATCCCTCTCTCTTTACATCCCTCTCTCTTACATCCCTCTCTCTTACATCCCTCTCTCTTACATCTCTCTCTTACATCCCGCTTTCTTACATCTCTCTCTTACATCCCTCTTTCTTACATCCCTCTTTCTTACATCTCTCTCTTACATCCCTCTCTCTTTACATCCCTCTTTCTTACACCCTCTCTCTTACATCCCTCTTTCTTACATCTCTCTCTTACATCCCTCTCTCTTACATCTCTCTCTTACATCCCTCTCTCTTTACATCCCTCTTTCTTACACCCCTCTCTCTTACATCCCTCTTTCTTACATCTCTCTCTTACATCCCTCTCTCTTACATCTCTCTCTTACATCCCTCTTTCTTCAATCTCTCTCTTCCATCCCTCTCTCTTCCATCCCTCTCTCTTCCATCCCTCTTTCTTACATCTCTTTCTTACATCTCTCTCTTCCATCCCTCTCTCTCTCCCTCTCTCTTCCATCTCTTTCTTCTATTTTCTCTTCCATCCCTCTCTTCCATCCCTATTTCTTCCATCTCTCTCTTACATCCCTCTTTCTTACATATCTCTCTGACATCCCTCTCTCTTTACATCCCTCTCTCTTACATCCCTCTTTCTTACATCCCTCTTTCTTACATCCCTCTCTCTTACATCCCTCTCTCTTACACCCCTCTCACTTACATGTCTCTCTTACATCCCTCTCTCTTACATCCCTCTTTCTTACATCCCTCTTTCTTACATCCCTCTCTCTTCCATCCCTCTCTCTTACATCCCTCTTTCTTACATCTCTCTCTTACATCCCTCTTTCTTACATCCCTCTCTTACATCCCTCTTTCTTACGTCCCTCTCTCTTACATCCCTCTCTCTTACATCTCTCTTTCTTACATCCCTCTTTCTTACATCTCTCTGTTCCATCCCTCTCTCTCTCTTACATCCCTCTTTCTTACATCTCTCTCTTACATCCCTCTTTCTTACATCTCTCTCTTACATCCCTCTTTCTTACATCTCTCTCTTACATCCCTCTCTCTTACATCTCTATCTTACATCCCTCTCTCTTACATCCCTCTCTCCTTACATCCCTCTTTCTTACATCTCTCTCTTACATCCCTCTCTCTTACATCCCTCTCTCTTACATCTCTCTCTTACATCCCTCTCTCTTACATCTCTCTCTTACATCCCTCTCTCTTACATCCATCTCTCTTACATCCC
Organism: Oncorhynchus kisutch; assembly: GCF_002021735.2. NCBI lineage: Eukaryota > Metazoa > Chordata > Actinopteri > Salmoniformes > Salmonidae > Oncorhynchus > Oncorhynchus kisutch. The sequence goes on along the minus strand of NC_034203.2, from coordinate 30,596,901 downwards.
TCTTTCTTACATCCCTCTCTCTTCCATCCCTCTCTCTTACATCTCTCTCTTACATCCCTCTCTCTTTCATCCCTCTTTCTTCCATCTCTCTCTTCCATCCCTCTCTCTTCCATCCCTCTTTCTTACATCTCTCTCTTCCATCCCTCTCTCTCCCTCTCTCTTACATCCCTCTTTCTTACATCTCTCTCTTACATCTCTCTCTTCCATCCCTCTCTCTCCCTCTCTCTTCCATCCTTCTCTCTTCCATCTTTCTCTTCCATCCCTCTCTCTTCCATCCCTATTTCTTCCATCTCTCTCTTACATCCCTCTTTCTTACATCTCTCTCTTACATCTCTCTCTTCCATCCCTCTCTCTCTTACATCCCTCTTTCTTACATCTCTCTTTTACATCCCTCTTTCTTACAATCGCTCTCTTACATCCCTCTCTCTTTACATCCCTCTCTCTTACATCCCTCTCTCTTACATCCCTCTCTCTTTACATCCCTCTCTCTTACATCCCTCTCTCTTACATCCCTCTCTCTTACATCTCTCTCTTACATCCCGCTTTCTTACATCTCTCTCTTACATCCCTCTTTCTTACATCCCTCTTTCTTACATCTCTCTCTTACATCCCTCTCTCTTTACATCCCTCTTTCTTACACCCCTCTCTCTTACATCCCTCTTTCTTACATCTCTCTCTTACAATCCCTCTCTCTTACATCTCTCTCTTACATCCCTCTCTCTTTACATCCCTCTTTCTTACACCCCTCTCTCTTACAATCCCTCTTTCTTACATCTCTCTCTTACATCCCTCTCTCTTACATCTCTCTCTTACATCCCTCTTTCTTCAATCTCTCTCTTCCATCCCTCTCTCTTCCATCCCTCTCTCTTCCATCCCTCTTTCTTACATCTCTTTCTTACATCTCTCTCTTCCATCCCTCTCTCTCTCCCTCTCTCTTCCATCTCTTTCTTCTATTTTTCTCTTCCATCCCTCTCTTCCATCCCTATTTCTTCCATCTCTCTCTTACATCCCTCTTTCTTACATATCTCTCTGACATCCCTCTCTCTTTACATCCCTCTCTCTTACATCCCTCTTTCTTACATCCCTCTTTCTTACATCCCTCTCTCTTACATCCCTCTCTCTTACACCCCTCTCGCTTACATGTCTCTCTTACATCCCTCTCTCTTACATCCCTCTTTCTTACATCCCTCTTTCTTACATCCCTCTCTCTTCCATCCCTCTCTCTTACATCCCTCTTTCTTACATCTCTCTCTTACATCCCTCTTTCTTACATCCCTCTCTTACATCCCTCTTTCTTACGTCCCTCTCTCTTACATCCCTCTCTCTTACATCTCTCTTCTTACATCCCTCTTTCTTACATCTCTCTGTTCCATCCCTCTCTCTCTCTTACATCCCTCTTTCTTACATCTCTCTCTTACATCCCTCTTTCTTACATCTCTCTCTTACATCCCTCTTTCTTACATCTCTCTCTTACATCCCTCTCTCTTACATCTCTATCTTACATCCCTCTCTCTTACATCCCTCTCTCTTACATCCCTCTTTCTTACATCTCTCTCTACATCCCTCTCTCTTACATCCCTCTCTCTTACATCTCTCTCTTACATCCCTCTCTCTTACATCTCTCTCTTACATCCCTCTCTCTTTACATCCCTCTCTCTTACATCTCTCTCCCTCCCTCTCTCTTACATCAAATCAAATCAAATGTATTTATATAGCCCTTCATACATCAGCTGATATCTCAAAGTGCTGTACAGAAACCCAGCCTAAAACCCCAAACAGCAAGCAATGCAGGTGTTGAAGCACGTTGGTTATGAAAAACTCACTAGAAAGGCCAAAACCTAGGAAGAAACCTAGAGAGGAACCAGGCTATGAGGGGTGGCCAGTCCTCTTCTGGCTGTGCCGGGTGGAGATTATAACAGAACATGGCCAAGATGTTCAAATGTTCATAAATGACCAGCATGGTCAAATAATAGGTCTGGGACAGGTAGCACGTCCGGTGAACAGGTCAGGATTCCATAGCCGCAGACAGAACAGTTGAAACTGGAGCAGCAGCACGGCCAGGTGGGCTGGGGACAGCAGGTCGTCATCATGCCAGGTAGTCCTGAGGCATGGTCCTAGGGCTCAGGTCCTCCAAGAGAGAGAAAGAAAGAGAGAAAGAGACAATTAGAGAGAGCATACTTACATTCACACAGGACACCGGATAAGACAGGAGAAGTACTCCAGATAACAAACTGACCCTAGCCCACCGACACATAAACTACTGCAGCATAAATACTGGAGGCTGAGACAGGAGGGGTCAGGAGACACTGTGGCATATCTCTCTCCCTCTCACTTACATCCCTCTCTCTTACATCCCTCTCTCTCCCTCTTTTCCTCACCTTCTCCCCTTCTCTCCCTCTCTCTTATCTCACTCTCTCTTACATCCCTCCCTCTCTTTTCTCTCTCTCTCTTCCCTCCCTCTCTCTTACATCCCTCTCTATTTTCTCCCTCTCTCTTCTCTCACTCTCTCTTACATCCCTCTCTCTTTTCTCCCTCTCTTTTCTCTCACTCTCTCTTACATCCCTTTCACTTTTCTCCCTCTCTCTTCCCTCCCTCTCTTACATCCCTCTCTCTTTTCTCCCTCTCTCTTCCCTCCTTCTCTCTTACATCCCTCTCTCTTTTCTCCCTCTCTCTTCCCTCCCTCTCTCTTACATCCCTCTCTCTTTTCTCCCTCTCTCTTCCCTCCCTCGCTCTTACATCCCTCCCTCTTTTTTCTCCCTCTCTCTTCCCTCCCTCTCTCTTACATCCCTCTCTCTTTTCTCCCTCTCTCTTCTCTCCCTCTCTCTTTTCTCCCTCTCTCTTCCCTCCCTCTCTCTCTGGGAGAAGGACCACACACACCTGTCACTGATTGGTGTCCCCTGACGGTATTTAGAGAGGGGAGGGAAAAGAACATAACGCTACCAGGGTTAGATGCGACCGCTCCATCAGTGTTCAATTCACCACACACACAGACATGCACAAACGCATGCACACACACACATACACATACACACACACACACACACACACACACACACACACACACACACACACACACACACACACACACACACACACATACAGGGAGTCATACCTTGACATCTGCTGTAGTTCAAATCTGCTCTATATGAGTGAATAGAAGTTCATATCACTATGAGGATTATTTATATAAAATATCACGAGGTAACTACATTCACAGCATGGGATGTGATCTAGGTGGTTTATTGTGCTTTGTAAATACAGGACCATTCCAAAGTTTGGACACACCTACTCATTCCAGGGTTTTTTCTTTATTTAGACTATTTTCTACATTGAGGAATAATAGTGAAGACATCAACACTATGAAATAACACATATGGAATCATGTAGTAACCAAAAAGTGTTAAACAAATCAAACTATATTTTATATTTGAGAATCTTCAAAGTAGCCAACCTTTGCCTTGATGACAGCTTTGCACACTATTTTAGTCAAGTATCAATAGATCCATGTCATGTTAAATGCTCTGGTATCCAGAGGGAAATGATATGTTTTATACTGTTGTACAGTGTTGAGCAACAGGCTGTTCTTTTCATGGTGAGTGGGTCTACATAATGATATGTGTTATACTGTTGTACAGGCTGTTCTTTTCATGGTGAGTGGGTCTACATAATGATATGTTTTATACTGTTGTACAGTGTGTTCTTTTCATGGTGAGTGGGTCTACATAATGATATGTTTTATACTGTTGTACAGTGTGTTCTTTTCATGGTGAGTGGGTCTACATAATGATATGTTTTATACTGTTGTACAGTGTGTTATTTTCATGGTGAGTGGGTCTACATAATGATATGTTTTATACTGTTGTACAGTGTGTTATTTTCATGGTGAGTGGGTCTACATAATGATATGTTTTATACTGTTGTACAGTGTGTTATTTTCATGGTGAGTGGGTCTACATAATGATATGTTTTATACTGTTGTACAGTGTGTTATTTTCATGGTGAGTGGGTCTACATAATGATATGTTTTATACTGTTGTACAGTGTGTTCTTTTCATGGTGAGTGGGTCTACATAATGATATGTTTTATACTGTTGTACAGTGTGTTCTTTTCATGGTGAGTGGGTCTACATAATGATATGTTTTATACTGTTGTACAGTGTGTTCTTTTCATGGTGAGTGGGTCTACATAATGATATGTTTTATACTGTTGTACAGTGTGTTATTTTCATGGTGAGTGGGTCTACATAATGATATGTTTTATACTGTTGTACAGTGTGTTATTTCATGGTGAGTGGGTCTACATAATGATATGTTTTATACTGTTGTACAGTGTGTTCTTTTCATGGTGAGTGGGTCTACATAATGATATGTTTTATACTGTTGTACAGTGTGTTCTTTTCATGGTGAGTGGGTCTACATAATGATATGTTTTATACTGTTGTACAGTGTGTTCTTTTCATGGTGAGTGGGTCTACATAATGATATGTTTTATACTGTTGTACAGGCTGTTCTTTTCATGGTGAGTGGGTCTACATAATGATATGTTTTATACTGTTGTACAGTGTGTTCTTTTCATGGTGAGTGGGTCTACATAATGATATGTGTTATACTGTTGTACAGTGTGTTATTTTCATGGTGAGTGGGTCTACATAATGATATGTGTTATACTGTTGTACAGGCTGTTCTTTTCATGGTGAGTGGGTCTACATAATGATATGTTTTATACTGTTGTACAGTGTGTTCTTTTCATGGTGAGTGGGTCTACATAATGATATGTTTTATACTGTTGTACAGTGTGTTATTTTCATGGTGAGTGGGTCTACATAATGATATGTTTTATACTGTTGTACAGGCTGTTCTTTTCATGGTGAGTGGGTCTACATAATGATATGTTTTATAATGTTGTACAGGCTGTTCTTTTCATGGTGAGTGGGTCTACATAATGATATGTTTTATACTGTTGTACAGGCTGTTCTTTTCATGGTGAGTGGGTCTACATAATGATATGTTTTATAATGTTGTACAGGCTGTTCTTTTCATGGTGAGTGGGTCTACATAATGATATGTTTTATAATGTTGTACAGGCTGTTCTTTTCATGGTGAGTGGGTCTACATAATGATATGTTTTATAATGTTGTACAGGCTGTTCTTTTCATGGTGAGTGGGTCTACATAATGATATGTTTTATAATGTTGTACAGGCTGTTCTTTTCATGGTGAGTGGGTCTACATAATGATATGTTTTATAATGTTGTACAGGCTGTTCTTTTCATGGTGAGTGGGTCTACATAATGATGTGGAGAAGAAACATGTAATAATCTCATTTCTGCTTTCATTTTCTGGTCATTCTGCTGAAATGGAATAACAAATATCCTCTATAATATTAACATATTATTATTATTATTACTTCTCCTTCTACTTCTTCTTCTTCCTTGTTCATTTTCTTCGCTCTCACTCTCGCTCTCCCTGTCTCTCTCCCCTCTCGCTCTCCCTGTCTCTCCCCCCTCTCTCTCTCCTCTCCCTGTCTCTCCCCCTCTCTCCTCTCCTCACCCTGTCTCTCCCCCCTCACTCTCCTCACCCTGTCTCTCCCCCCTCACTCTCCTCACCCTGTCTCTCCCCCCTCACTCTCCTCACCCTGTCTCTCCCCCCTCTCTCTCCTCTCCCTGTCTCTCCCCCCTCTCTCTCCTCTCCCTGTCTCTCCCCCCTCACTATCCTCACCCTGTCTCTCCCCCTCTCTCTCCTCTCCCTGTCTCTCCCCCCTCTCTCTCCTCTCCCTGTCTCTCCACCCTGTCTCTCCCCCTCACTCTCCTCACCCTGTCTCTCCCCCTCTTTCTCCTCTCCCTGTCTCTCCCCCCTCTCTCTCCTCTCCCTGTCTCTCCCCACTCCCTCTCCACACCCTGTCTCTCCCCCCTCTCTCTCCTCTCCCTGTCTCTCCACCCTGTCTCTCCCCCCCTCACTCTCCTCACCCTGTCTCTCCCCCCTCTCTCTCCTCTCCCTGTCTCTCCCCCCTTTCTCTCCTCTCCCTGTCTCTCCACCCTCTCTCTCCTCACCCGCTCTACATTTCGTCCTATTCAAATCTGAACTCTTCTAAGAATAAATGTGAACAGATGCAAATGAGAACAAGTGATAAAATCTATGTTTAATCAATGGTTATATGGTGAAAAATGCAAACGAGGATGAGTGAGTGAATGTTTAATGAAACACTTGTTTAATGAAAAGGACTTATTTAATAGCCAACGAGCTGACTTAGCGATGTGTGACAGACTGCCCCACAACGGCTCATGAAAGGAGCACCATTATATTTAGGAAAGGAGGTGACACAATACATGTAGATGAGAAAATGCTACTAATCAGTTGGACATGATTGACAGAGAGAGGAAGGGTGTGTGTGGGTGTGTGTGTGTGTTTCAGTTCCTCCTCCATGTGTGTAGGATACCATTGTGTAAACAGAGAATCCAATGAAACTTTAATGACATGGGCTTTCTCAGTGACATGTGCATATCTTTTCTCTCTAGCTGGGTTTGATGAGAGGGCCAGGCTGAGGCCACACAGGGGAGGAGATATTACAGCACCAGGCTCATTAGCCTGCGTTGTCGTATTCTCAGATCTCACACACGGCAGAGAGAGGGAGGAAGGCAGATAGATGGAAGGAAGAGAGGAAATAATGGATATTTAATCTGGGCTGATCCTGTCTTCTGGATAGAAGCTGTGTGTGTGTGTGTGTGTGTGTGTGTGTGTGTGTGTCACTGGGAATGCGTGCTGCATGCATACGTGCATGTCGTTTTAAGTATGTTTGCTCTACTCCTGGGATTACCTTTCATCTCAATGTTAATTGAGCCTGATCTGCCACTGAAGTTCACTGTATTAAAAATACTCTCTGACGACCATCGCCATCATCCTCGGTTCCTGGCCCATTCACCTGAGTAAATATGGAGAGTAATTGGTTAGTTAGTAAATGGGAACTGACCAAAGTATATGGCAGCGCAGGAGGAGAGTAATTGCAGAGGTTCTGGTCGTGTCCTATAGTTCATACAGTACAATCTTGATGTGTGTAGAGTACACTGGCATAATCATGCCTACCTTATATGGGGTGTTGAGTAGGAGTCATAGGAAACGGATCAGCCATAGTGACAGTTCTATTTATGAGGCACAGAATTGTATTTTACTCTATTTATGCCTGAATGCTGTTTGTATGTACTGTGTGTTCATCTACTGCCTGCTGTAATGCTAATTGCCCCTGGGGGATAATAAAGTAGTAAACAGACTCTCTATTCTCCTGGAAATAATATGACTGTGTTTGTTCCAATTGACACTTTACAGTATAATGAACTAACATCTGACTGCTCTATTTCCTCTCACTTCCGTACGTAGGTAGCCCTGTTTGGCTCTTGTATTTTTTAAATCTTATATCTCAGAACAAAACTGTCCATATTAGATTTGTATTTGTATTTCCATGTCATTCCAGATGGTAGAAACCCCATAGAGAGGGCAGAGCCACACTGGTCAATTATACAGAAATAAACAGTTTTCCCCTGATTACTTCAAATCCTTATTTAGTTCAATGAGCTTTATCCAAGTATGAGCTATCTGCTGAGAGGACAGCCTGCTAAATCCTCCACTCAATCTCCTGTTTGACCTTCCCACACCCCCTCATTCATCCACCTCTCCTCCCCTCTCCATCCCATCCCCTCCGCTACAGTTGTTTAATGGGGGAAATGGGCGTTAACAAAAATATTGTCAAACTGCATGGAAAGCATAGGGGAGGAAGCCGGGAGAGCATATCCAGATTGCCAACATTTGAGTTGCTAATTTGAGCTCCAAACGAATTATGTGGCGAGAGAGAAGGAGAGGAGAGACAGAGAGATACATAAAAAGGGGGAGAGGAGAGAGAGAGAGATGGGGAGAGCAAGAAAGTGAGAGCGTTGGAGAAAGAGGTGGGAAAGTAGGAGAGTTGGAGAAAGAGGTGGGAAAGTGAGAGAGTTGGAGAAAGAGGTGGGAAAGTGAGAGAGTTGGAGAAAGAGGTGGGAAAGTGAGAGAGTTGGAGAAAGAGGGGGGAAAGTGAGAGAGTTGGAGAAAGAGGTGGGAAAGTGAGAGAGTTGGAGAAAGAGGTGGGAAAGTGAGAGAGTTGGAGAAAGGGGGGGTAAAGTGAGAGAGTTGGAGAAAGAGGTGGGAAAGTGAGAGAGTTGGAGAAAGAGGGGGGAAAGTGAGAGAGTTGGAGAAAGGGGGGGGAAAGTGAGAGAGTTGGAGAAAGAGGTGGGAAAGTGAGAGAGTTGGAGAAAGAGGGGGGAAAGTGAGAGAGTTGGAGAAAGGGGGGGAAAAGTGAGAGAGTTGGAGAAAGAGGTGGGAAAGTGAGAGAGTTGGAGAAAGAGGGGGGAAAGTGCGAGAGTTGGAGAAAGGGGGGGGAAAGTGAGAGAGTTGGAGAAAGAGGTGGGAAAGTGAGAGAGTTGGAGAAAGAGGGGGGAAAGTGGGAGAGTTGGAGAAAGAGATGGGAAAGTGAGAGAGTTGGAGAAAGAGATGGGAAAGTGAGAGAGTCCCCCCTCTCCCCCTGCCTCCCTATCTCCCTCTGCCTTCCCCCTCTCCCCCTGCCTTCCCCCCTCTCCTCCTGCCTCCTCCATGTCTTCCCCCCTCTTCCCCAGACTTCCCCCTCTCCCCGTATCTCCCTCTGCCTTCCCCCTCTCCCCCTGCCTCCCTATCTCCCTCTGCCTTCCCCCTCTCCCCCTGCCTTCCCCCTCTCCCCTGCCTCCCCCATGCCTTCCCCCCTCTCCCCCAGCCTTCCCCCTCTCCCCCTATCTCCATCTGCCTTCCCCTCTCCCCCTTCCTCCCTGCTTTTCCCCTGCCTCCCCCTGCCTTCTCCCTCTCCCCCTGCCTCCATACCTAACTCTGCCTTCCCCCCTCTCCCCCTGCCTCCCTATCTCCCTCTGCCTTCCCCCTTCCCTCTGCCTCCCCATGCCTTCCCCCCTCTTTCCCAGCCTTCCCCCCTCTCCCCCTATCTCCTTCTGCCTTACCCTCTCTCCCTTCCTCCCTGCTTTTCCCCTGCCTTCCCCTGCCTCTCCCCTCTCCCTCTGCCTCCCCCTGCCTTTCCCCCTCTCCCGCTGCCTCCCCCTCCCCCTCCCCCTCCCCCTGCCTTCCCCCCTCTCCCCCTGCCTCCCCCTGCCTTCCCCCCTCTCCCCTTGCCTCCCCCTCCCCCTGCCTTCCCCCCTCTCCCCCTTCCTCCCTGCTTTTCCCCTGCCTCACCCCTCTCCCCCTTCCTCCCCCTCCCCCTGCCTTCCCCCCTCTCCCCCTTCCTCCCTGCTTTTCCCCTGTCTCCCCCTCCCCCTGCCTTCCCCCCCCTCCCCCTGCATCCCCCTCCCGCTGCCTTCCCCCCTCTCCCGCTGCCTTCCCCTGCCTCACCCCCTCTCCCCCTTCCTCCCTGCTTTTCCCCTGCCTCCCCCTCCCCCTGCCATCCCCCCTCTCCCCCTGCCTCCCCCTCCCCCTGCCTCCCCCTCCCCCTGCCTTCCCCCCTCTCCCGCTGCCTTCCCCTGCCTCACCCCTCTCCCCCTTCCTCCCTGCTTTTCCCCTGCTCCCCTCCCCCTCTCCCCTGCCTCCCCCTGCCTCCCTCTCCCCCTGTCTCACCCCTCTCCCCCTTCCTCCCTGCTTTTCCCAATGCCTCCCCCTCTCCCCTGCCTCCCCCTGCCTCCCTCTCCCCCTTCCTCCCTGCTTTTCCCCTGCCTCCCCCTCTCCCCCTCTCCCCCTGTCTCCCTCTGCCTTCTCCCTCTCCCCCTGTCTCCCCCTGCTCCCTATCTCCCTCTGCCTTCTCCCCCTCCCTCCCCCTGCCTTCTCCCTCTCCCCCTGCCTCCCCCTGCCTTCTCCCTCTCCCTCTGCCTCCCTATCTCCCTCTGCCTTCCCCCATCTCCCCCTGCCTTCCCCCTCTCCCCCTGCCTCCCCCTGCCTTCTCCCTCTCCCTCTGCCTCCCTATCTCCCTCTGCCTTCCCCCATCTCCCCCTGCCTTCTCCCTCTCCCTCTGCCTCCCTATCTCCCTCTGCCTTCCCCCATCTCCCTCTGCCTTCCCCCCTCTCCCCCTGCCTTCCCCCTCTCCCTCTGCCTTCCCCCTCTCCCCTGCCTCCCCCATGCCTTCCCCCTCTCCCCCAGCCTTCCCCCTCTCCCCCTATCTCCCTCTGCCTTCCCCCATCTCCCCCTGCCTTCCCCCTCTCCCCCTGCCTCCCCCTGCCTTCTCCCTCTCCCTCTGCCTCCCTATCTCCCTCTGCCTTCCCCCATCTCCCTCTGGCCTTCCCCCCTCTCCCCCTGCCTTCCCCCTCTCCCTCTGCCTTCCCCCTCTCCCCTGCCTCCCCCATGCCTTCCCCCCTCTCCCCCAGCCTTCCCCCTCTCCCCCTATCTCCCTCTGCCTTCCCCCCTCTCCCCCTGCCTCCCTATCTCCCTCTGCCTTCCCCCTCTCCCCCTGCCTTCCCCCTCTCCCCTGCCTCCCCCATGCCTTCCCCCCTCTCCCCCAGCCTTCCCCTGCCTCTCCCCTCTCCTCCTGCCTCCTCCATGTCTTCCCCCCTCTTCCCCAGACCTCCCCCTCTCCCCGTATCTCCCTCTGCCTTCCACCCTCTCCCCCTGCCTCCCTATCTCCCTCTGCCTTCCCCCTCTCCCCCTGCCTTCCCCCTCTCCCCTGCCTCCCCCATGCCTTCCCCCTCTCCCCCAGCCTTCCCCCTCTCCCCCTATCTCCATCTGCCTTCCCCTCTCCCCCTTCCTCCCTGCTTTTCCCCTGCCTCCCCCTGCCTTCTCCCTCTCCCCCTGCCTCCATACCTAACTCTGCCTTCCCCCCTCTCCCCCTGCCTCCCTATCTCCCTCTGCCTTCCCCCTCTCCCCTGCCTCCCCTGCCTTCCCCCTTCCCCCTGCCTCCCCCATGCCTTCCCCCCTCTTCCCCAGCCTTCCTCTCTTTCCCCCTGTCTCCTTCTGCCTTACCCTCTCCCCTTTCCTCCCTGCTTTCCCCTGCCTTCCCCTGCCTCTCCCCTCTCCCTCTGCCTCCCCCTGCCTTTCCCCCTCTCCTGCTGCCTCCCCCTCCCCCTGCCTTCCCCCCTCTCCCCCTGCCTCCCCCTGCCTTCCCCCCTCTCCCCTTTCCTCCCCCTCCCCCTGCCTTCCCCCCTCTCCCCCTTCCTCCCTGCTTTTCCCCTGCCTCACCCCTCTCCCCCTTCCTCCCCCTCCCCCTGCCTTCCCCCCTCTCCCCCTTCCTCCCTGCTTTTCCCCTGTCTCCCCCTACCCCTGCCTTCCCGCCCCCTCCCCCTGCATCCCCCTCCCGCTGCCTTCCCCCTCTCCCGCTGCCTTCCCCTGCCTCACCCCTCTCCCCCTTCCTCCCTGCTTTTCCCCTGCCTCCCCCTCCCCCTGCCTTCCCCCTCTCCCCCTGCCTCCCCCTCCCCCTGCCTCCCCCTCCCCCTGCCTTCCCCCCTCTCCCGCTGCCTTCCCCTGCCTCACCCCTCTCCCCCCTTCCTCCCTGCTTTTCCCCTGCCTCCCCCTCTCCCCTGCCTCCCCCTGCCTCCCTCTCCCCCTGCCTCACCCCTCTCCCCCTTCCTCCCTGCTTTTCCCGTGCCTCCCCCTCTCCCCTGCCTCCCCCTGCCTCCCTCTCCCCCTTCCTCCCTGCTTTTCCCCTGCCTCCCCCTCTCCCCCTGTCTCCCTCTGCCTTCTCCCTCTCCCCCTGTCTCCCCCTGCCTCCCTATCTCCCTCTGCCTTCTCCCCCTCCCTCCCCCTGCCTTCTCCCTCTCCCTCCGCCTCCCTATCTCCCTCTGCCTTCCCCCCTCTCCCCCTGCCTTCCCCCTCTCCCCCTGCCTCCCCCTGCCTTCTCCCTCTCCCTCTGCCTCCCTATCTCCCTCTGCCTTCCCCCATCTCCCCCTGCCTTCCCCCTCTCCCCCTGCCTCCCCCTGCCTTCTCCCTCTCCCTCTGCCTCCCTATCTCCCTCTGCCTTCCCCCATCTCCCCCTGCCTTCTCCCTCTCCCTCTGCCTCCCTATCTCCCTCTGCCTTCCCCCATCTCCCTCTGCCTTCCCCCCTCTCCCCCTGCCTTCCCCCTCTCCCTCTGCCTTCCCCCTCTCCCTCTGCCTTCCCCTCTCCCCTGCCTCCCCCATGCCTTCCCCCCTCTCCCCCAGCCTTCCCCCTCTCCCCCTATCTCCCTCTGCCTTCCCCCCTCTCCCCCTGCATCCCTATCTCCCTCTGCCTTCCCCCTCTCCCCCTGCCTTCCGCCTCTCCCCTGCCTCCCCCATGCCTTCCCCCCTCTCCCCCAGCCTTCCCCTGCCTCTCCCCTCTCCCCTGCCTTCCCCTGCCTCTCCCCTCTCCCTCTGCCTTCCCCTGCCTCCCCCTCACCCCTCTCCCCCTGCCTCCCCCTGCCTCACCCCTCACCCCTCTCCCCCTGCCTCACCCCTCTCCCCCTGCCTTCCCCTGCCTCACCCCTCTCCCCCTGCCTTCCGCTGCCTCACCCCTCTCCCCCTGCCTCCCCTCTCTCCCCCTGCCTCGCCCCTCTCCCCCTGCCTTCCCCTGCCTCACCCCTCTCCCCCTGCCTCACCCCTCTCCCCCTGCCTTCCCCTCTCCCCCATCCCTCTGGTTCTGTCGCTCTGTCACCATCCCCTCAAATCCCCTTTTCTCCCTGTGTTTTGGATGAGAACCCCCATAGCCTGAAAGAGGATACAAATGTGTGAATGTGTGTGACAGAGAGAGAGACAGAGAGAGGACAAGAGGGAGAGAGAAAAGAGAGGAGAGCTTTGTTTGAAATGTTTAAATTGTCCAGGTTTTTTGCAAATCCACTGATCTTTTTTAAATGAATAAGTATACATGCTTTTGTCCCCACTAATAGGCTGTCCAAATAGCGTGAAAAGGTATGTGTTGGGATTGAGTGTGTGTCTGTTTCTGTATCTCTGTATGTCTGTCTGTCGGTGTGTGTCTGTTTCTGCATCTCTGTATGTCTGTCTGTTGGTGTGTGTGTCTGTTTCTGTATCTCTGTATGTCTGTCTGTTGGTGTGTGTCTGTTTCTGCATCTCTATATGTCTGTCTGTTGGTGTGTGTGTCTGTTTATGCATCTCTGTATGTCTGTCTGTCAGTGTGTGTGTCTGTTTCTGCATCTCTGTATGTCTGTCTGTCAGTGTGTGTGTCTGCATGCGTGTCTTGTGTATTTGTATGTAAGTGTGCAGTGTGTGTGTGTATACATCTCTACAGCATGTTCAGGCCATCCTCCAGTCTCTCTATGTAGGTAGATGTGACCAGTTCACGCATCAGAAGAGGTTCACTATGGCAGAATCAGCATGAGCAGTCACACTGCATACTGTACACACCTTTACAGATGAGCCAGTGATGGGCTGAGAGATGCTCAGTGCCCTACACACCTCAAGTGATGGGCGGAGAGATGCCCAGTGCCCTACATACCTCAAGTGATGGGCGGAGAGATGCCCAGTGCCCTACATACCTCAAGTGATGGGCGGAGAGATGCCCAGTGCCCTACACACCTCAAGTGATGAGCGGAGAGATGCCCAGTGCCCTACACACCTCAAGTGATGGGCGGAGAGATGCCCAGTGCCCTACATACCTCAAGTGATGGGCGGAGAGATGCCCAGTGCCCTACATACCTCAAGTGATGGGCGGAGAGATGCCCAGTGCCCTACACACCTCAAGTGATGAGCGGAGAGATGCCCAGTGCCCTACACACCTCAAGTGATGAGCGGAGAGATGCCCAGTGCCCTACACACCTCAAGTGATGGGCGGAGAGATGCCCAGTGCCCTACACACCTCAAGTGATGGGCGGAGAGATGCCCAGTGCCCTACACACCTCAAGTGATGGGCGGAGAGATGCCCAGTGCCCTACACACCTCAAGTGATGGGCGGAGAGATGCCCAGTGCCCTACACACCTCAAGTGATGGGCGGAGAGATGCCCAGTGCCCTACACACCTCAAGTGATGGGCGGAGAGATGCCCAGTGCCCTACACACCTCAAGTGATGGGCGGAGAGATGCCCAGTGTCCTACACACCTCAAGTGATGGGCGGAGAGATGCCCAGTGCCCTACACACCTCAAGTGATGGGCGGAGAGATGCCCAGTGCCCTACACACCTCAAGTGATGGGCGGAGAGATGCCCAGTGCCCTACACACCTCAAGTGATGAGTGGAGAGATGCCCAGTGCCCTACACACCTCAAGTGATGGGCGGAGAGATGCCCAGTGCCCTACACACCTCAAGTGATGGGCGGAGAGATGCCCAGTGCCCTACATAACTCAAGTGATGGGCGGAGAGATGCCCAGTGCCCTACACACCTCAAGTGATGAGCGGAGAGATGCCCAGTGCCCTACATATGAGACTAGACACATCATGTGATGCACAGTGGATACCTCACACATCATGTGATGCACAGTGGATACCTCACACATCATGTGATGCACAGTGGATACCTCACACATCATGTGATGCACAGTGGATACCTCACACACCATGTGATGCACAGTGGATACCTCACACACCATGTGATACACAGTGGATACCTCACACACCATGTGATGCACAGTGGATACCTCACACACCATGTGATGCACAGTGGATACCTCACACACCATGTGATGCACAGTGGATACCTCACACACCATGTGATGCACAGTGGATACCTCACACACCATGTGATGCACAGTGGATACCTCACACACCATGTGATGCACAGTGGATACCTCACACACCATGTGATGCACAGTGGATACCTCACACACCATGGCTGCATCTGAAATGGCACTCCTCCTCTATGGACTACTTTAGGTCAGAGCCTTATGAATTACTGACCACTGTGTACTTGGGAATAGGCAGCCATTTTGGACGCAGACATGTATACTGACATCACTCAGGGCCCACTGGATCCCATTGGGTCACACAATGTCTCTAGATACAATGAATGTGTTCGATGTAGGTAATTGAATGTGATGTGACACTAGCCTGGCCCCATTCTGTATTTGCTGCAGCCAACTCTAGTTTCGATCGTCCGTCATGGCATACATGTGTTTGGCGTGACAATGGATGAGCACAGAGAAGTGTGAGTGTGTGGGAGAATGAGAGAGAGAGAGAGAGAGAGAGAGAGACAGAGCGAGAGAGAGAGTGAGAGAGAGAGAGTGAGAGAGAGAGACAGAGAGAGAGAGAGAGAGAGAGAGAGAGCGAGCGAGCGAGAGAGACTAAGTGAGCCTGGCCTCGCTATCGAGAGAGGCCTCCATTGGCAGACCTGGCTTTCAAAAGACAGGCTATGTGCCCACTGCCCACAAAATGAGGTGGAAACCGAGCTGCACTTCCTAACCTCCTGCCAAATGTATGACCATATTAGAGACCACAGGAGGCTGCTGAGGGGAGGGTGGCTCATAATAATGTCTGGAACTGAGAAAATGTAATGGCATCAACCACATGGAAGCCATTCCCCTGATTCCTCTCCAGCCATTACCACAAGCCGTGCTCCCCAATTAAGGTGCCACCAGCCTCCTGTTTTAGAGATACACATTTCCCTCAGATTACACAAACGCTGAAAGAATTTGAAAACAAGACAAATCTTGATAAACTTCCTTATCTATTGGGCGAAATACCACAGTGTGCTACCCCAGCAGCTGGACTTGTGACCACAAGAAAA
Source organism: Oncorhynchus kisutch (assembly GCF_002021735.2). Classification (NCBI taxonomy): domain Eukaryota; kingdom Metazoa; phylum Chordata; class Actinopteri; order Salmoniformes; family Salmonidae; genus Oncorhynchus; species Oncorhynchus kisutch. Next base: position 30,581,298 of record NC_034203.2, on the reverse strand, counting down.
CGTTAACCAGTGGAGCACAAGCACCATTGTAAATACAACCTATGTGTATCTGTTTATTCATCTTCCCTTTCATACGTAAAACTATTTGCTCATTGTTACAACAATGTACATGGCCAATGATATAACATTTTAAATTAAACTTGTGTGTGTAATGTTTTCTGTTTATTTCCCTTTTGTTTATTGTCTATTTCACTTGCTTTGGCATTGTTTCCCATGCCAATAAAGGCCATTGAATTGGAGCGAGAGAGAGAGAGAGAGAGACCCAGGGTTCTGCCCCCTGGTCCACTTCTTCCAACGAGCGTTACACTCATGTGTATTCCTTTACAGTTGTTCTCAGTCGTTTGGTGCCTTTCTTAGATCAAAAGTGCAATTCTTGATACTATTTGTACAAATTCCAAATCATCTAGTCACTTGTGCACATCATTAAAGCAATTTCGTATTCCTTTTAACAAATTGCAATTGATACTGTACAAGTGTCAGCTTTTTTCCACATTATCAATTGCTCATGTCATGTTGATCAAAATATAGTAGATGGTTCTCTGTTGAATAGTCTTACCCCTCAAAACATCTAGGCATTAGTTCCTTGCATAAGCCATTACATGCTAAATTGTTGAACTATTTGTCATAAGCTGTCAAGCATAGTTTTACACATTTCGATTAGACCTTTTGTACAAAAATGTGAATTGATGTATCGTGCAGGTGAAATTGACCCTCACTCATGAAGGAATGTAGTGTTAGTTCAACCAACAATCAACTAGTTGTCTAAATTGCTCAAAGGTGCATCTCATGAAGAATCAATTGGCAAGCATATACAGTGGAGCAAAAAAGTATTTAGTCAGCCACCAATTGTGCAAGTTCTCCCACTTAAAAAGATGAGAGGCCAGTAATTTTCATCATAGGTACACTTCAACTATGACAGACAAAATGAGAAAGAAAATCCAGAAAATCACATTGTAGGATTTTTTATGAATTTATTTGCAAATTATGGTGGAAAATAAGTATTTGGTCAATAACAAAAGTTTATCTCAATACTTTGTTATATACCCTTTGTTGGCAATGACAGAGGTCAAACGTTTTCTGTACAGGCTTCTTTCATCTTTTTAAGTGGGAGAACTTGCACAATTGGTGGCTGACCAAATACTTTTTTCCCCCACTATATAGACAGACCACAACACAGAGTTGCAATTTTCCAATAATGGATGGACCAGGAAACGAACAGGGTCAACAGCCAAGATGATGAAGAAGAGGAGCAAGGATTCGTGGTGGAAGGCAAAACAGAGGAAGAGGCAGAAGAGGACATAGGCGCATATCTGATGACATAAGGGCCACTATTGTAGACCATATTGTCAATCATGGCCTTACAATGGCTGAGGCGGGTCGAAGGGTGCAGCCGAATATTGGGAGATCAACCGTGTCCTCAATAGTTCAAACGTTTCGAAGAGAGAACAGGTATGTCCACCAATGTACAGTGCACTGTTACTGTATATAAGCAGTATACTGTATACTTCCTACAATGCTTCATAATACAGTAGTCCACTTGTATTTCACAGCATACATAAATATACTCTATACAGATACATACTGCACCTTACATGCACCCACCTGTATGTTTTACAGTAAAATGTGTGTTCGCATAGTTTTTGTCTATGCGAAAGTGTGCGATGCATCACTGCATTTTTCCCCACATAGGACTGCAAGAGTACCTCAAACCAGTGGCAGAGGATGCCTTCTCACACCTCAATAGGAGGAGGCTATTTGCACCATGGTTAGAGCAAACAATGCCATGAGACTCAGGGAAATACAAAGGACCATTATAGAAGACAACGATGTCTTTGAAAACATCCATACGGTTAGCATCTCAACCATCGACAGGGTGCTGCATAGAAACCAGATGAGTATGAAACAGCTGTACCATGTACCATTCCAAAGGAATGAGGACAGAGTTAAGGAGAGTTATCTATCAGAGTTATCTATGTAACTACTTTACAGCAACATTTTATAGTGATACATAGTACAGTAAGCATAAACTGCACACATTTCCATTGCTGTGGAAGGAACATGCAATATATGTACATTTTATGTCACTCTTCCTTACCAAAACAAATTCAACTGTGTGTTCTGGGATATAGTGTATAATGGAGTTGGAATCAAGTGAACCCTCTCACAACTTTGTACACCTGGATGAGGCTGGCTTCAACCTGACCTAATGCAGAAGGCAGGGTCGGAATATCATCGGTCACAGAGCTACTGTGGATTTGCCAGGCCAACAGGGCCATGTGTATCACCATGTATGCTGCTATTTCGGAGCATGGTGTCCTAACCCATATCCCCCTTATAGGGCCATACAACACCCAGCATCTACTCAACTTTTTAGAGACTCTCTACAGGGCTCTCATCCCTGATGATGAGAGGGGTCTGTTTAGAGAGGATTTGCCAAAGTATGTGGTCATTTGTGATAATGTGAGTTTCCATCGATCAAACATCATAAGGCAATGGTTTGTGACCCACCCGAGGATGCTCATAGAATTCCTCCCACCTTATTCACCATTCCTCAACCCAATTGAGGAGTTCTTTTCAGCATGGAGGTGGAAGGTGTACGATCGTCAGCCACACACACAGATGACCCTGCTGGCTGCAATGGATGCAGCATGTGAGGACATCACAGTAGACGCCTGCAGAGGATGGATAAGGCATTCCAAAAGATTCTTTCCACGTTGCATTGGAAGGGAAAATATCCGGTGTGATGTGGATGAGAATATGTGGGCCGACAGACAGGAACATCTGGATGTGTGGAGACAGCACAACAGTGCTGCGGGCAAAGTTGTGCCTTAGGGGTGGTTTCCTGTGTTTCTTTAAAAAAACGTGTTTTTTCTTTTGTGCCCCTTGGGTTGTCCAGTCTCTTTCAATCAATAACCCCCATACAGTAATATGTACAGAGTACTGTTGAAATTGATATATGCCATAGAAGTGCAGCCTTGTGCATTTTCAATACAGTAGCTGTCATCCAAACTGTAGCCTAAGTTTACATCAGGTAATACTGTCAAAGTACACAGTTACATTGACAACATGCCTAAACATTTTGACGACCTTGTTCGTGAACAATGACTCAATGACTTATCATTCTGATGACACTGACATGATCATTGGCATGAATATTTACTTTTGAGAGATGTACTAAGGATTTTTAGTGACTGACTAGCTTTAGAAACATATCTATTGTATATTGCAGTTTGTACAAATTGTTCTGAGAAATGCACTTATTATTTTGCACATGTTAGGGATGATGTGAAAAATGCACCAAAGCGACAGAAAAACTGTAATACTACCAAGAATTACTCTGTGACCCTGATTTAGCCCACTGCAGTAAAATGTTAATCACATGACCTTCTCTTGTGGACACAAACACAGGGTTAATTGCTTTGAGGGTTACAGTACTACATGAACTTCTACCTGTTTGAATTCTCAACAGCATAGTTCATTTTTAATATCCTGTAGTCAGCCATAAAGCCGTTTTTTTCCTCTTATAAAAAATACAATTTTATACAACAAAATGATTAATTTAACAGTGAGTACGCTATGGCTGTTCTCATCCCTCCTCTGTCTGATAACTGACACATTGCTTACTCTAAACTACTCTCAGCTATGCACACCTCCACCCTGCTCCTGTACCTGCCTGTTTAGACGCCTGCTCGCCCTTGCCTGCCCGCCAGCCCTGCGGTGTCTGTGTTTGTCGACTTAACTCTGAGCAACACTCTAATCTGCCATTAAGACAGGGGGAAGAGGCTTACTGGTGTTTCTCTTACAAATCCACTCCCAGCCGCCCCACAAGAGCCTAGACTTCACTTCCCACAGGATTAGTGTTGTAGAGCTGGGCTACCATCACCACTGGCAGGAAGACCTGATGGAGGAAGAGAGAGAAGGAGGAAGACAGACTGACGGACTGACAAAAATACAACACTAGGCAAGAGAGAGACATAATTTGAAAGAGAAAGATAGAGGTAGAGCGAGAGAGAGAGAATAGGGACACATATAGGAAAGAACTAGAGAAACCGAGAGGAAGAGAGGAGAAGTAGAGCTAGAAGGAGAAGGAGAGGGGGAGGGAGTGGGAGAAGGAGTGGGATAAGTAGATGGAGATGAAGAGGGAATAGGAGAAGGAGAAGGAGAAGAAGTGGGAGAGAGAAGGAGAAGGAGAGGGAGAAGGAGAAGAAGTGGGAGAGAGAAGGAGAAGGAGAGGGAGAAGGAGCGGGAGAGTAAGGATGAGAAGGAGAAGGAGAAGGAGAAGAAGTGGGAGAGAGAAGGAGAAGGAGCGGGAGAGTAAGGATGAGAAGGAGAAGGAGAAGGAGAAGAAGTGGGAGAGAGAAGGAGAAGGAGAGGGAGAAGGAGCGGGAGAGTAAGGAGGAGAAGGAGAAGGAGAAGGAGAAGAAGTGGGAGAGAGAAGGAGAAGGAGAGGGAGAAGGAGCGGGAGAGTAAGGAGGAGAAGGAGAAGGAGAAGGAGAAGAAGTGGGAGAGAGAAGGAGAAGGAGAGGGAGAAGGAGCGGGAGAGTAAGGAGGAGAAGGAGAAGGAGAGGGAGAAGGAGAAGGAGAAGAAGTGGGAGAGAGAAGGAGAAGGAGAGGGAGAAGGAGCGGGAGAGTAAGGATGAGAAGGAGAAGGAGAAGGAGAAGAAGTGGGAGAGAGAAGGAGAAGGAGAGGGAGAAGGAGCGGGAGAGTAAGGAGGAGAAGGAGAAGGAGAGGGAGAAGGAGCGGGAGAGTAAGGAGGAGAAGGAGAAGGAGAAGGAGAAGCAGAAGAAGAAGGAGAAGGAGAAGGAGAAGCAGAAGGAGAAGGAGAAGCAAATGGTAAAGACCAACTGGGCGAGATAGGTATCTTATTTCCAGAGGGCCTTCCTCTTTGTGCTCTGTGTAAATATCACTTATTGACATTGTCACTTTGCCCCTTACACCTAAGGCCTTATCCAAACAGAGCGTGTCAATCAAACAGGAGATGACTGTCCTCTATTCCCAGCAGCAGAAGTAGCCTATAGGCTGTGAGACAGACGGTCGTGATACACTGTCGTGAAACACTGTAGCCCCTGGAGTGTACTGTATAATACTACTGTTATTGTATCACACTACTGTATAACACTATTGTTATTGTATAACACTACTGTATAACCCTACTGTTATTGTATCACACTACTGTATAACACTACTGTATAACACTACTGTTCTTGTATCACACTACTGTATAACACTACTGTTATTGTACACTACTGTATAACACTACTGTTATTGTATCACACTACTGTATAGCACTACTGTTATTGTATCACACTACTGTATAACACCACTGTTATTCTATCACACCATTGTCTAACAATACTGTTATTGTATCACACTACTGTATAACACTACGGTTATTGTATCACACAACTGAATCCCACTACTGTTACTGTATAACACTACTGTATAACACTACTGAATAACACTACTGTTATTGCATCACACTACTATATAACACTACTGTTATTGTATCACACTACTGTATAACACTATTGTATAACACTACTGTTCTTGTATCACACTACTATATAACACTACTGTTATTGTATCACACTACTGTATAGCACTACTGTTATTGTATCACACTACTGTATAACACTACTGTTATTGTATCACACCATTGTATAACAATACTGTTATTGTACACTACTGTATCACACTACTGAATCCCACTACTGTTACTGTATAACACTACTGTATAACACGACTGTTATTGTATCACACTACTGTTATTGTATCACACTACTGTATAACACTACTGTATAACACTACTGTATAACACTACTGTATCACACTACTGAATCACACTACTGTTACTGTATAACACTACTGTTATTGTATCACACTACTGTTATTGTATCACACTACTGTATAACAATACTGTTATTGTACACTACTGTATAACACTACTGTATAACACTACTGTATAACACTACTGTATCACACTACTGAATCACACTACTGTTACTGTATATCACTACTGTATAACACTACTGTTATTGCATCACACTACTGTATAACACTACTGTTATTGTACACTACTGTATAACACTATTTTTATTGTACACTACTGTATCAAACTACTGTATAACATTTCTGTTATTGTACACTACTGTATCACACTACTGTATAACACTAATGTTATTGTACACTACTGTATCACACTACTGTATAACACTACTGTTATTGTACACTACTGTATCAAACTACTGTATAACACTACTGTTGTTGTACACTACTGTATCACACTACTGTATAACACTACTGAATCCCACTACTGTTACTGTATAACACTACTGTATAACACTACTGAATAACACTACTGTTATTGCATCACACTACTATATAACACTACTGTTATTGTATCACACTACTGTATAACACTACTGTATAACACTACTGTTCTTGTATCACACTACTATATAACACTACTGTTATTGTATCACACTACTGTATAGCACTACTGTTATTGTATCACACTACTGTATAACACTACTGTTATTGTATCACACCATTGTATAACAATACTGTTATTGTACACTACTGTATCACACTACTGAATCCCACTACTGTTACTGTATAACACTACTGTATAACACTACTGTATCACACTACTGAATCACACTACTGTTACTGTATAACACTACTGTTATTGTATCACACTACTGTTATTGTATCACACTACTGTATAACAATACTGTTATTGTACACTACTGTATAACACTACTGTATAACACTACTGTATCACACTACTGTTACTGTATAACACTACTGTATAACACTACTGTTATTGCATCACACTACTGTATAACACTACTGTTATTGCATCACACTACTGTATAACACTACTGTTATTGTACACTACTGTATAACACTATTTTTATTGTACACTACTGTATCAAACTACTGTATAACATTTCTGTTATTGTACACTACTGTATCACACTACTGTATAACACTAATGTTATTGTACACTACTGTATCACACTACTGTATAACACTACTGTTATTGTACACTACTGTATCAAACTACTGTATAACACTACTGTTGTTGTACACTACTGTATCACACTACTGTATAACACTACTGAATCCCACTACTGTTACTGTATAACACTACTGTATAACACTACTGTATAACACTACTGTATCACACTACTGTATCACACTACTGTTACTGTATCACACTACTGTATAACATGACTGTTATTGTACACTACTGTATAACACTACTGTTATTGTATCACACTACTGTATAACACGACTGTTATTGTACACTACTGTATCACACTACTGAAAACCCACTACTGTTACTGTATCACACTACTGTATAACACTACTGTATAACACTACTGAATCCCACTACTGTTACTGTATCACACTACTGTATAACACTACTGTTATTGTATCACACTACTGTATAACACTACTGTTATTGTACACTACTGTATCACACTACTGAATCCCACTACTGTTACTGTATAACACTACTGTTATTGTATAACACTACTGTTATTGTACACTACTGTATCACACTACTGAATCCCACTACTGTTACTGTATAACACTACTGTATCACACTATTGAATCCCACTACTGTTATTGTATCACACTACTGTATAACACTACTGTTATTGTACACTACTGTATCACACTACTGAATCCCACTACTGTTATTGTATAACACTACTGTATAACACTACTGTATAACACTACTGTTATTGTATCACACTACTGTATCACACTACTGTTATTTTATCACACTACTGTATCACACTACTGTTATTGTATAACACTACTGTATCACTCTACTGTTATTGTATCACACTACTGTATCACACTACTGTATCACACTACTGTATAACACTACTGTTATTGTATCACACTACTGTATAACACTACTGTTATTGTACACTACTGTATCACACTACTGAATCCCACTACTAATTACTGTATAACACTACTGTATCACACTACTGTATAACACTACTGTTATTGTATCACACTACTGTATAACACTACTGTTATTGTACACTACTGTATCACACTACTGTATCACACTACTGAATCCCACTACTGTTACTGTATAACACTACTGTTACTGTATAACACTACTGTATAACACTACTGAATCCCACTACTGTTACTGTATAACACTACTGTATAACACTACTGTATCACACTACTGAATCCCACTACTGTTACTGTATCACACTACTGTATCACACTACTGTATCCCACTACTGTTACTGTATAACACTACTGTATGACACTACTGTATCACACTACTGAATCCCACTACTGTTACTGTATAACACTACTGTATTACACTACAGTATCCCACTACTGTTACTGTACAACACTACTGTATAACACTACTGTATCCCACTACTGTTACTGTATAACACTACTGTATCCCACTACTGTTACTGTATAACGCTACTGTATAACACTACTGTGTCCCACTACTGTTACTGTATAACACTACTGTATAACACTACTGTTACTGTATAACACTACTGTATCACACTACTGAATCCCACTACTGTTACTGTATAACACTACTGTATCCCACTACTGTTACTGTATAACGCTACTGTATAACACTACTGTGTCCCACTACTGTTACTGTATAACACTACTGTATAACACTACTGTTACTGTATAACACTACTGTATCACACTACTGAATCCCACTACTGTTACTGTATAACACTACTGTATCACACTACTGTATAACACTACTGTATCCCACTACTGTTACTGTATCACACTACTGTATCCCACTACTGTTACTGTATAACACTACTGTATCACACTACTGAATCCCACTACTGTTACTGTATAACACTACTGTATCCCACTACTGTTACTGTATAACGCTACTGTATAACACTACTGTGTCCCACTACTGTTACTGTATAACACTACTGTATAACACTACTGTTACTGTATAACACTACTGTATCACACTACTGAATCCCACTACTGTTACTGTATAACACTACTGTATCACACTACTGTATAACACTACTGTATCCCACTACTGTTACTGTATCACACTACTGTATAACACTACTGTTACTGTATCACACTACTGTATCACACTACTGTATAACACTACTGTTACTGTATAACACTACTGTATCACACTACTGTATCCCACTACTGTTACTGTATAACACTACTGTATCACACTACTGTATCCCACTACTGTTACTGTATAACACTACTGTATGACACTACTGTATCACACTACTGAATCCCACTACTGTTACTGTATAACACTACTGTATTACACTACAGTATCCCACTACTGTTACTGTACAACACTACTGTATAACACTACTGTATCCCACTACTGTTACTGTATAACACTACTGTATCCCACTACTGTTACTGTATAACGCTACTGTATAACACTACTGTGTCCCACTACTGTTACTGTATAACACTACTGTATAACACTACTGTTACTGTATAACACTACTGTATCACACTACTGAATCCCACTACTGTTACTGTATAACACTACTGTATCCCACTACTGTTACTGTATAACGCTACTGTATAACACTACTGTGTCCCACTACTGTTACTGTATAACACTACTGTATAACACTACTGTTACTGTATAACACTACTGTATCACACTACTGAATCCCACTACTGTTACTGTATAACACTACTGTATCACACTACTGTATAACACTACTGTATCCCACTACTGTTACTGTATCACACTACTGTATCCCACTACTGTTACTGTATAACACTACTGTATCACACTACTGAATCCCACTACTGTTACTGTATAACACTACTGTATCCCACTACTGTTACTGTATAACGCTACTGTATAACACTACTGTGTCCCACTACTGTTACTGTATAACACTACTGTATAACACTACTGTTACTGTATAACACTACTGTATCACACTACTGTATCCCACTACTGTTACTGTATAACACTACTGTATCACACTACTGTATCCCACTACTGTTACTGTATAACACTACTGTATGACACTACTGTATCACACTACTGAATCCCACTACTGTTACTGTATAACACTACTGTATTACACTACAGTATCCCACTACTGTTACTGTACAACACTACTGTATAACACTACTGTATCCCACTACTGTTACTGTATAACACTACTGTATCCCACTACTGTTACTGTATAACGCTACTGTATAACACTACTGTGTCCCACTACTGTTACTGTATAACACTACTGTATAACACTACTGTTACTGTATAACACTACTGTATCACACTACTGAATCCCACTACTGTTACTGTATAACACTACTGTATCCCACTACTGTTACTGTATAACGCTACTGTATAACACTACTGTGTCCCACTACTGTTACTGTATAACACTACTGTATAACACTACTGTTACTGTATAACACTACTGTATCACACTACTGAATCCCACTACTGTTACTGTATAACACTACTGTATCACACTACTGTATAACACTACTGTATCCCACTACTGTTACTGTATCACACTACTGTATAACACTACTGTTACTGTATCACACTACTGTATCACACTACTGTATAACACTACTGTTACTGTATAACACTACTGTATCACACTACTGTATCACACTACTGTTACTGTATCACACTACTGTATCACACTACTGTATCACACTACTGTATAACACTACTGTTACTGTATAACACTACTGTTACTGTATCACACTACTGTATCACACTACTGTATAACACTACTGTTACTTTATCACACTACAGTATTATACTACTGTTACTGTATAACACTACTGTATAACACTACTGTTACTGTGTAACACTACCGTTTCTGTATAACACTAATGTATCACACTACTTTTACTGTATAACACTACTGTTACTGTATAACACTACTGTTACTGTATAACACTACTGTTGCTGTTTCACACTACTGTTACTGTATAACACTACTGTTACTGTATAACACTACTGTTGCTGTTTCACACTACTGTTACTGTATAACACTGCTGTTACTGTATAACACTACTGTTACTGTATAACACTACTGTTACTGTATAACACAACTGTTACTGTATAACACTGATGTTACTGTATAACACTACTGTTACTGTATAACACTACTGTATCACACTTCTGTATAACACTACTATTACTGTATAACACTACTGTTACTGTATAACACTACTGTATCACACTTCTGTATAACACTGCTGTTACTGTATAACACTACTGTTACTGTATAACACTACTGTTACTGTATAACACTACTGTATCACACTTCTGTATAACACTACTGTTACTGTATACCACTACTGTTACTGTATAACACTACTGTTGCTGTTTCACACTACTGTTACTGTATAACACTGCTGTTACTGTATAACACTACTGTTACTGTATAACACTACTGTTACTGTATAACACTACTGTTACTCTATAACACTACTGTTATTGTATCACACTACTCTATAACACTACTGTTACTGTATAACACTGCTGTTACTGTATAACACTACTGTTACTGTATAACACTGCTGTTACTGTATAACACTACTGTTACTGTAAAGCACTACTATATAAGACTACTTTTACTCTATAACACTACTGTTACTGTATAACACTACTGTTACTGTAAAGCACTACTATATAAGACTACTTTTACTCTATAACACTACTGTTACTGTTTAACACTAGTGTATAACACTACTGTTACTATATACACTGTATAACACTACTGTATCACACTTCTGTATAACACTACTATTACTGTATAACACTACTGTTACTGTATAACACTACTGTATCACACTTCTGTATAACACTGCTGTTACTGTATAACACTACTGTTACTGTATAACACTACTGTTACTGTATAACACTACTGTATCACACTTCTGTATAACACTACTGTTACTGTATAACACTACTGTTGCTGTTTCACACTACTGTTACTGTATAACACTGCTGTTACTGTATAACACTACTGTTACTGTATAACACTACTGTTACTGTATAACACAACTGTTACTGTATAACACTGCTGTTACTGTATAACACTACTGTTACTGTATAACACTACTGTTACTCTATAACACTACTGTTATTGTATCACACTACTCTATAACACTACTGTTACTGTATAACACTGCTGTTACTGTATAACACTACTGTTACTGTATAACACTGCTGTTACTGTATAACACTACTGTTACTGTATAACACTACTGTTACTGTATAACACTACTGTTACTGTATAGCACTACTATATAAGACTACTTTTACTCTATAACACTACTGTTACTGTTTAACACTAGTGTATAACACTACTGTTACTATATATACTGTATAACACTGCTGTTACTGTATAAAACTACTGTTGCCCTATAACACTGCTGTATAAGACTAATCTATAACTCTACTGTTACTGTACAACACTACTGTATAACACTACTGTTACTGTATATATCTACTGTATAACACTGCTGTGACTGTATAAAACTACTGTTGCCCTATAATACTGCTGTATAAGACTAATTTTACTCTATAACACTACTGTTACTGTATAACACTACTGTATAACACTACTGTTACTGTATATATCTACTGTATAACACTGCTGTTACTGTATAAAACTACTGTTGCCCTATAACACTGCTGTATAAGACTAATTTGACTCTATAACACTACTGCATCACTGTGACTAAGGCACGAATGACTAACATCGATCTGTCTGACGGCTGTCACTGTCATTTTTATATATTTTTTCGTTTTAGTCATTCAGCAGACGCTCTTATCTAGTGACTTACAGTTAGTGCATTCACCTTAAGGCATTTAGGTGAGACATCCACAGATCACAGTCATAGTAAGTACATTTTTCCTCAATAAAGTAGCTATCAGCAAGGTCAGAGCTAGTAAGGATTTTTTAAAATTAAGATATGAAAAAGTGTGAGTGTTCGTTAACAAAAGTATATTTTTTTGTCCTTCTGTGATAGTGAAGGGAGCACTGGAGCCAGAGAGTGTGTGTGCGTGTGTTCTCGTGTGTGTCCTCGTGTGTGTTTCTGTATATGTGTGTACTCGTGTGTGTTCTCGTGTGTGTGTGTGTTTCTGTATGTGTGTTCTCACGTGTGTCCTCGTGTGTCTTTCTGTACATGTGTGTACTCGTGCGTGTTCTCGTGTGTGTGTGTGTTTCTGTATGTGTGTTCTTGTGTGTGTGTGTTAGGGATCTGTAATGGAGCGGCCCTGACAGGCAGATGGCTGGCAATAGTGCCCAGTTTACCCCTACATCCCCTACCTTCCACCCCCCACCCTGGTCTGTCTGTGGACTGGCCCAGGGGTCTACACGACCCACCTGGACAGTGGTGGCTTCCTCCCATACGTACATACACACACACCAGAGGAGGCTGGTGGTATGAGCTATAGGAGGACAGTCATTGGAATGCCTGGAATGGTACCAAACATCAAACTCATGGAAACCATATGTTTGACTCTGTTCCATTGATTCCATTCCAGCCATTACGATGAGCCCATCCTCCAATAGCTCCTCCCACCAGCCTCCTCTGATACACACACCACTGATACTGTGTGGCTAAATGATGAGTCAGAGAGCACCTAAAAGACTTAGCTTAGTAGAAAACCATCCACAACACTAGCTAGGCAGGAAGGCAGGCACTACACTTTCTAAGTGAAAGGAAATTTTCTTCTCCACAGCGACCGACAGTACCAACTCCTCCAATTTCCACCGACCAGTTGCCATGACGATGGTAAGTAAAGCAACCACCTGTGGGTTTTTCGTTGCTGTAAAGATTCCAGGTAGTACCCACTACAGACATCGATGGATTGACTGAATTAATCATTTACTTTGGCAGAGACTCAGTCCTGAATGAAGAGGCTTACAGGCCTGCTCTTATCACCCTACTGGGCTGAGCCAACCTGACTGCACTGCCTTGGTTACACATCCACCACGCCTGCTGAAACTGTGCTGGAAAGGACAATGTGGAAAGAAAATATCAAAGCCAGCACAGTACAGTTTGTGTCAGCAGAATATTGTGAATCAGGAATTTTCACTTTTATTTTCTTAGCCAGAAAAGTCGCCTCAGTAACAATTGTTTTCCAAGTAGTCCCAGGAGGTATTGGTGACACCCGTGACCCCCAGCCCCAGTGAGAGAGTCCCATGCTCATCCACTCAGAGGGGTGTAAGCAGTGATTCAGGTCTGGGTCAGAGGAGCCCGAGACCTCCAGAATCACTCAGCAAGATGGTGGAAGGAAGGACAGACTCCCCTCCTGGTCCTCCTGCTGCTGCTGGATGCTAATCTTCAGAGCTGCCGTCTCAGCTGGGTTAGGAGGGGATGTGTGTGTGTGTGTGTCTGTGTGTGTGCCTGTGTGTGTGTCTGTGTGTGTGTGTCTGTTTGCATGCGTGTGTGTGTGTGTGTGTAAGGCAAGGAGGGGATCTTATTTTCCACTGAACAGTACTCAACCCCTGACCTCCCTCCACTCCACAGTCACCGCCGGCAGTTGCTATGGTTACCACCACCACCACCGTTAAGGCGGTAGTAGTTACATCCCCTGTTGTTGGAAGCAGTGCTGCTTTGAAGATTGTAGGAAAAGATATCAAATTGATATGAACCTCCTCCCAAAGTGTAATTGAAAGTACTAGAGAGATACAAGCCTCTGTCACTACCAGTACCTATTTCTGGCCTTGAACAAGGTTATGTTTGGTCTAAAAATACAATTATGCATGTGTTTGTTCTAGAGTAGGTCTGTCTGTGTGTAGTAGTTTGATGTGCAAGGTGCTATCTAGAACCTAAAAGGGTTCGTCGACTGTCTCCATAGGAGAACCCTTTGAATAATAATTTTGGTTCCAAGTAGAACCATTATGGGTTCCATGTATAACCCTTTCCACAGAGGGTTCGACATGGAACCCAAAATGGTTCTACCTGGAACCAAAAAGGGTTTTACCTGGAACCAAAAAGGATTCTCCTACGGGGACACCCGAAGAACCATTTTGGAGCCTCTTTTTCTAAGAGTGTAGTGTGTGGGTTGTGTGTGTTTGTGTGTGTGTGTTGAATCGCTGCCAGTGGTTTTTCTCATGCCAGCCTTCAGCCTGGTGAGAGAGAGAGTGAGCAAGAGAAACAGCCTATGGGCTGCGCAGCTGCGTACAGGCAGCTCCCATTGGTGGGGGTTAATGAGGTGGTGAGAACATCTGCATTGGAGCAGGCCACGGATGAGTAAAGTCACAGTGCCTACCCTGAACTGTGGGAGAGAGAGAGCAGTGGCGTCATGCCCATAAGTGGCACAATCCTCGTGCCCCTGTTTTTTATTTACCAAATGTTAAATAACTTACTAAACATTACTTTTAAGCCCATGTTTTATCCTAACTATTTATAAAAAAGATCTGTCAGCAGTATTTTGCAGAGGGAACACACTGACTGGACCAGGCAAAAGAAACCACCCTATTCTTCCTAGTAAGTGGTTCCTTCTAAGGTGCACAGAGGAAAAAGATGCCAATGCAGGACACTAGATCCTTTAGTGAGCACAGATTCGTCAGTGGAGGAGAGAGAGTGTAGAGTGACACACTGCTGGGCAGGAGGTATGTTTGTAATCTATTATGTAGCCTATTGACTACTTCTTGATGAACAAATATAACAAAGCATTTTCGTTTTTTTCTCTGTAATACCAGCCAACTAGAAATGTTATGAAGTTGACTTTAGCTAGACAGATAGATAGATTCCCAATCTCCTAACCTCATAACTAGCTACCAAGCCATTTCAGGCTATCAATCAAGTTAGATTAGCTTGTCTAGCTGTTTTAGTTAAGATAACCAATGCAGAAAAAAATACATATTTTTTTCCATAGAATTAGGCATAGCGATTATGGCTCTAGATTGCAGGAAAAAGCTGTTTCAGTTTGAGAAATGCTAAATTCTTTAAGTTCCGGGGGGCAGCACCCCTCTGGACCACCCCCCCCCATCCTCACGTGCTTCGTGCCCCCTCTAAAATAATGGGTGCAAGATGACCCTGAGAGAGAGGAAGTGTGTGTGTATCTGGATATGTATTTGTGCTGCATGTGTGTATTTTGTGTGTGTGTGTGTGTGTGTGTGTGTGTGTGTGTGTGTGTGTGTGTGTGTGTGTGTGTGTGTGTGTGTGTGTGTGTGTGTGTGTGTGTGTGTGTGTATTAGTCAGAATATTATGAGTGAATGTAATCTTTCTATATTTTATAAATGTTAGTCTGTTAGCATGTAGAAATCATGCTAAGAGTACAAGTACTCCTATGTACTGTTTATGAGTGTGTGCATCCACTCACCCATACAATATACTCTCTCTTTATGGTTCTCTGCAAATGGGATGCACCATGAATCACCAGAGCCCTCACATATCTATACAGTAGCATGTAGCCCATGCTTACATTTATGTTTACACTAGAAAACCCCATGACAATGGACAGTGTTACTATGTAGAGCCTCCAGCAGAGGATTTGACAGTCCAGGCCGATCGTCCTCATTGTCTCCCTCATCCTGAGATTCTATAGAATGAACAGATTAGTCAACCAGGGAGGAATGTACTGTTTGGTTTGACAAAGGCAAGACAGAGGACGATTGCTTGAGTAAACGTGTGTACATTTATGTCTATTTTTGCACATAATGAGAGCAAACGTGTACGCATGTGGATTTTATGAATGTATTTATGGCTTGTGTCTGTGTGCACGTGCGCATGTGTGTGTGCGCATGAGTGTGCATGTGTTTGTGTGTGCCTGTGTGTTTGTGTGTGTGTGTGTGTGTGTGTGTGTGTCCATGTGCGTGTCTCTACGTGTCTGGAAGGAAGGAAATTCATTAGTCAGAATATTATGAGTGAATGTAATCTTTCTATATTTTATAAATGTTAGTCTGTTAGCATGTAGTATTCATGTGTATGTGTGTGTGTGCACGAGTGTGCATGTGTGTGTGTGTGTGTGTGTGTGTGTGTGTGTGTGTGTGTGTGTGTGTGTGTGTGTGTGTGTGTGTGTGTGTGTGTGTGTGTGTGTGTTTGAGAGACAGAGAGAGTCAAAGGCAAAGAGAGCCAGCCAGCAAGACAGCAAGAGAAAGCGAGTGAGCGAGAGAGAGAGAGAGGGTGAATATATTCCTCTATACCTAGCACTCTGGGGTTGAGTCACTGCAGATGGAGCAGCAATCATGCTGCATTGCTACACGCTTCTTTTTACAGCGTTATTTTTTATGACACTCCTCCCTGAGGATGTGCAGGCTTTAACTCCTGACTGTGGCACATTAACGTGGCTTGCTGCCATTACCAAATGACTTCTTCTCCAACATCACTATACATATGGATCTTTTTTCTCCTGTGGGTCATTGTGGGTCATTGTGACAATCCTTATAGTGCCAGTACATGGAGCATGTGAACAGAATAAGCAAATAGAATGGAGATCTCTCTGTCATGCTCTCTCTCTTGCTCCCTTGCACTCCTTCTCTCCCTCTTTCACTCACATGTGCTTTCTCACTCTTGCTTCCTCTCTCTCTCAATGTTCTCTCTCTCTCTCTCTCTCTCTCTCAATGTTCTCTCTCTCTCAATGTTCTCTCTCTCTCTCTCACACACTCTCTCAATATTCT
Organism: Oncorhynchus kisutch; assembly: GCF_002021735.2. Lineage (NCBI taxonomy): Eukaryota > Metazoa > Chordata > Actinopteri > Salmoniformes > Salmonidae > Oncorhynchus > Oncorhynchus kisutch. The sequence goes on along the minus strand of NC_034203.2, from coordinate 30,563,643 downwards.
CTCTCTCAGTGTTCTCTCAACTCAATTCAATTCAAGGGGCTTTATTGGCATGGGAAACATGTGTCAACATTGCCAAAGCAAGCGAGGTAGATAATATACAAAAGTGAAATAAACAATAAAAATTAACAGTAAACATTATACATACAGAAGTTTCAAAACAATAAAGACATTACAAATGTCATATTACGTATAAATACAGTGTTGCAATGATGTACAAATGGTTAAGGGTACACAAGGGAAAATAAATAAGCATAAATATGGTTTGTATTTACAATGGTGTTTGTTCTTCACTGGTTGCCCTTTTCTTGTGGCAACAGGTCACAAATATTGCTGCTGTGATGGCACACTGTGGAATTTCACCCAGTAGATATGGGAGTTTATCAAAATTGGATTTGTTTTCGAATTCTTTGTGGATCTGTGTAATCTGAGGAAAATATGTCTCTCTAATATGGTCATACATTGGGCAGGAGGTTAGGAAGTGCAGCTCAGTTTCCACCTCATTTTATGGGTAGTGAGCACATAGCCTGTCTTCTCTTGGGAGCCGTGTCTGCCTACGGCAGCCTTTCTCAATAGCAAGGCTATGCTCACTGAGTCTGTACATAGTCAAAGCTTTCCTTAAGTTTGGGTCAGTCACAGTGGTCAGGTATTCTGCCACTGTGTACTCTCTGTTTAGGGCCAATAGCATTCTAGCTTGCTCTGTTTTTTTGTTAATTCTTTCCAATGGGTCAAGTAATTATATTTTTGTTTTCTCATGATTTGGTTGGGTCTAATTGTGCTGCTGTCCTGGGGCTCTGTGGGGTTTGTTTGTGTTTGTGAACAGAGCCCCAGGACCAGCTTGCTTAGGGGACTCTTCTCCAGGTTCATCTCTCTGTAGGTGATGGCTTTGTTATGGAAGGTTTGGGAATCGCTAACCTTTTAGGTGGTAGGAGAATTTAACGGCTCTTTTCTGGATTTTGATAATTAGTGGGTATCGGCCTAATTCTGCTCTGCATGTATTATTTGGTGTTCTAGGTTGTAAACGGAGGATATTTTTGCAGAATCCTGCATGCAGAGTCTCAATTTGGTGTTTGTCCCATTTTGTGAAGTCTTGGTTGGTAAGCGGACCCCAGACTTCACAACCATAAAGGGCAATGTGCTCTATGACTGTATTTGTGGTCCTGGAGACTGGACCTTTTTTGGCACACCATTATTTTGGTCTTACTGAGATTTGCTGTCATGGCCCAGGTCTGGCAGAATCTGTGCAGAAGATCTAGGTGCTGCTGTAGGCCCTCCTTGGTTGGTGACAGAAGCACCAGATCATCAGCAAACAGTAGACATTTGACTTCAGATTCTAGTAGGTTGAGGCCGGGTGCTGCAGACTTTTCTAGTACCCGCACCAGTTCATTGATATATATGTTGAAGAGGGTGGGGCTTAAGCTGCATCCCTGTCTCACCCCACAGCCCTGTGTGAAGAAATGTGTGTGTTTTTTTGCTAATTTTAACCGCACACTTGTTGTTTGTGTACATGGATTTCATAATGTTGTATGTTTCACCCCCAACACCACTTTCCATCAATTTGTATAGCAGACCCTCATGCCAAATTGAGTTCTCTCTCTCTCTCTCTCTCTCTCTCTCTCTCTCTCTCTCTCTCTCTCTCTCTCTCTCTTGCACTCATACAACATACAGGTAACTGCCAAAATTAAGGAAACACCAACATAAAGTGGCATTGGGCCACCATGAGTCACCAGAACAGCTTGGCATAGATTCTATAAGTCTCTGGAACTCTATTGGAGGGATCCGAGACCATTCTTCTACTACAAATTCTATAATTTGATGTTTTGTTGATGTTAACTGTTACGGGTTTCTTCCGTCGAAAGAGAGTCGGACCAAAATGCAGCGTGGTGGTTACTCATTTTCTTTAATGAAAAAATGAACTATACATGAAATAACTAAATATACAAAACAACAAACGGAACGTGAAAACCTATACAGCCTATCTTGTGACAACAAACACAGAGACAGGAACAATCACCCACAAACACACAGTGAAACCCGGGCTACCTAAATATGGTTCCCAATCAGAGACAACGATAATCACCTGACTCTGATTGAGAACCGCCTCAGGCAGCCTATAGACTTTACTAGACAACCCTACTCAGCCACAATCCCAATACCTATTAAAACCCCAATACAAAAACACAACACAAAATAAACCCATGTCACACCCTGGCCTGACCAAATAAATATATAAACACAAAATACTAAGACGAGGGCGTGACATTAACGCCATTCCAGAATCTCCCATAAGTGTTGGGTTGAAATCTGGTGACTGAGACACACACACACATACGTACACACAATTTAAACCCCATGATCTTTGAGACCCCTCTTTCAAAGTAACTAAGATCTCTTCTTCTAGCCATGATGGCCAAAATAATGGTTAACTGGGCATTTTTACATAGGCCGTGGCTGTGAGTACAGAGTTTTAGCACCCGCTCCTCCCCCTCTTTCTCAAAGCTAAGTATTCAGATCAAGTTCCGCACACGTGCTTTTTTACACACACATTTTTCTACGTAGCTGCTGCTCACACTTCCCCTCCCTTCTCGTTTCTCTCTTTCCTCACCCTCTTCTGAACCATGCGGATGTAGCCTGTCTCTGCCTCATATTTCTGAACAGCTGAAATAAAAACCCTACAGCATTTTGACACATTGCATTCAGTGTTTTGTGTGATGATGTAGGCTAATCAGTTGCTGCCATATCATAGTCACTAGTCACAGTTTCTGAAATAAGAACGCCACTACTTTGACTGCCTGTCTGCTTCCTGCTTAGCCAGTGTTTGCAATGATGATGAAAAAATAACATTAAATCGCTACTTAATGGGCAATCAATGGGCAAGTTCGTTTTACATCGGCCAGTGCCTCAACATGTAAATAGCTTTGCATGATTTGATGTAGCCTAACTCCCCTTCTGAAGCTATTGGAATGCAATAGTTTGAACACATTGACCATGTCTTTTGCTTATAACATGAAGTTTGCAAGCTACACCAGACAAAGGCGTTCATCGCCGATCAAGGAGGGGAAAGCAGCAGCGAAGTGAGCTCAGCTAAGTAACAGAAATCTGGAAGAAGGGGGAATGAAAGAGGTAGTGGAGTGGGCAGCAGCTACACCAGCAAAAAAGTCCTGCATATGCAAAGAAATATTTGTGTCTTTAGCTAGGGCAATCGGGTTCCAAAAAATCCGGAACCGCAACTACTCCATTTTATATATGATCCCAAGCCTGTATGGAAGCACCTGCTTTCGATATTCTGTGTCCCTCACTTACTGAATGTGTTTCCTTTATTTTGGCAGTTACCTGTATCTGTTTTCCTCTCTTTCAATCTCTCTTTCTTTCAGTTGTTCCACTCTCTCTCTTTCAATTCAATTCAATTCAATTCAAGGGGCTTTATTGGCATGGGAAACATATGTTAACTTTGCCAAAGGAAGTGAAGTAGATAACATACAAAAGTGAAATAAACAATAAAAATGAACAGTAAACATTACACAATAATTAAGACATTACAAATGTCATATGATGTATATATACAGTGTTGTAACTATGTACAAATGGTTAAAGTACAAAAGGAAAAATAATTAAGCATAAATGTCGGTTGTATTTACAATGGTGTTTGTTCTTCACTGGTTGACCTTTTCTTGTGGCAACAGGTCACAAATCTTGCTGCTGTGATGGCACACTGTGGTATTTCATCCAGTAGATATGGGAGTTTATCAAATACGGGTTTGTTTTCGAATTCTTTGTGGATCTGTGTAATCTGAGGGAAATATGTGTCTCTAATATGGTCATATAGATGGAGGCGGCCGGTAGCCTAGTGGTTAGAGCGTTGGACTAGCGTTGGACTAGTATCTGAAAGGTGTTGGAATAGTATACGAAAGGTTGCAAGATTGAATCCCCGAGCTGACAAGGTAAAAATCTGTTGTTCTACCCCTGAACGAGGCAGTTAACCCACTGTTTCTAGGCTGTCATTGAAAATAAGAATTTGTTCTTAACTGACTTGCCTAGTTAAATAAAATAAAAATATACAATACATTGGGCAGGAGGTTAGGAAGTGCAGCTCAGTTTCCACCTCATTTTGTTGGCAGTGTGCACATAGCCTGTTTTCTCTTGAGAGCCAGGTCTGCCAATTCGTTGATATATATATGTTGAAGAGGGTGGGGCTTAAGCTGCATCCCTGTCTCACCCCACGGCCCTGTGGGAAGAAATGTGTATGTTTTTTGACTATTTTAACCGCACACTTGTCGTTTGTGTACATTGATTTTATTATGCTTTATGTTTTTCCCCCAACACCAATTTCCATCAATTTGTATAGCAGGACCCTCATGCCAAATTGAGTCAAAGGCTTTTTTGAAACCAACAAAGCATATGAAGACTTTGCCTTTGCTTTTGTTTTGTTTTGTTTGTTTGTCAATTAGGGTGTGCAGGGTGAATTTGTGGTCTGTCATATGATAATTTGGTAAAAAGCCAATTTGACATTTGCTCAGTACATTGTTTTCACTGAGGAAATGTACGAGTCTGCTGTTAATGATAATGCAGAGGATTTCCCCAAGGTTGCTGTTGACGCATATCCCAAGGTACTTATTGAGGTCAAAGTTGTCTCCACTTTTGTGGATTGGGGTGATCAGTCCTTGGTTCCAAATATTAGGTCTGCTCTATACCAAATTAGCATACCCCCTGAGTCCCTTCCCCGTTTCACACCTGGTAGTTTGGTGGATGGTTCTACCAGCTCTCTGTAACCTAGAGGGCAACAAGTGGGTCCGTCTCCTCTATACCAGGTTTCTTGTAGGATGACAATGTCTGTATTTACAATTTCTTTGATGAAGTCCAGGTTCCTGCTCTTTAGACCAAAGGCAGATGACCTCAGGCCTTGGATATTCCAGGATGAGATAGTGAAGGCTTTGTGTTCCATAAAGTGTCCAATGTTGTTGGTCGTGTGGTTTAGCCTCAGGCCAGTAAGCGTGAGCCTGCTGAGCATCTGGTACATGCCATTGGCTTGGGCTAGTGTAAGAGTCGGGGTTGGGCTTGTTTGCCTGCTGACAGCCTGGGCGTATGTGTCACTTCCATGTTGAGTCCCTCTTTGCGGGGGTGGGGTGAATGGGGTGGGCAGGAGGGGCATAGGTCTGATCTGAGGGGACCTAAATGGGGTGTGGGCATGGTTGACTTGGGGGGGTGTCGATTCGTTGGGATGGAGGTGTGTATGTGGCTGGTGGTGTTGTGGTCTGGATGTACAGTTGAAGTCAGAAGTTTACATACACCTTAGCCAAATACATTTAGACTCAGTTTTCACAATTCCTGACATTTAATCCTAGAAAAAAATCCCTGTTTTAGGTCAGTTAGGATCACCACTGTATTTTAAGAATTAGAAATGTCAGAATAATAGTAGAGAGAATGATTTATTTCAGCTTTTTTTTCTTTCATCACATTCCCAGTGGGTCAGAAGTTTACATACATTCAATTAGTATTTGGTAACATTGTCTTTAAATTGTTTAACTTGGGTCAAACGTTTTGGGTAGCCTTCCACAAGCTTCCCACAATAATATTGGCCCATTCCTCCTGACAGAGCTGGTGTACCTGAGTCAGGTTTGTAGGCCTCCTTGCTCGCACATGCTTTTACAGATCTGCCCACACATTTTCTATAGGATTGAGGTCAGGGCTTTGTGATGGCCACTCCAATACCTTGACTTTGTTGTCCTTAAGCCATTTTGCCACAACTTTGGAAGTATGCTTGGGGTCATTGTCCATTTGGAAGACCCATTTGCGACCAAGCTTTAACTTCATGACTGATGTCTTGAGATGTTGCTTCAATATATCCACATAAATTGCCATCCTCATGATGCCATCTATTTTGTGAAGTGCACCAGTCCGTCCTGCAGCAAAGCACCACAACATGATGCTTGCTCCCCCGTGCTTCACGGCTTGCAAGCCTCCCCCTTTTTCCTCCAAACAAGAGTCTGGCTGACTGGCAGATCTGGAAGAGTCTGGCAGACTGGTGGATCCTGGCAGACTGATGGATATGGCTGCTCCATGCTGACTGGCGGCTCTGGCTGCTCCATGTAGACTGACAGCTCTGGTGGCTTCTTGCAGACTGGCAGCTCTGGCGGCTCCTTGCAGACTGGCAGCTCCTTGCAGACTGGCAGCTCCTTGCAGACTGGCAGCTCTGGCTGCTCCATGCAGACTGGCAGCTCTGGCTGCTCCATGCAGACTGGCAGCTCTGGCTGCTCCATGCAGACTGGCAGCTCTGGCTGCTCCATGCAGACTGAGATCTCTGGCTGCTCCATGCAGACTGACATCTCTGGCTGCTCCATGCAGACTGACAACTCTGGCTGCTCCATGCAGACTGACAGCTCTGGCTGCTCTGGCTGCTCCATGCAGACTGACAGCTCTGGCTGCTCCATGCAGACTGGCAGCCCTGGCTGCGCTGAACAGGCAGGAGACTCCAGCAGCGCTGTAGAGGAGGAAGGCTCTGGCAGTGCTGAACAGGCAGGAGACTCCGGCAGCGCAGGAGAGGAGGAAGGCTCAGGGAGCGCTGAACAGGCGGGAGACTCCGGCAGCGCAGGAGAGAAGAAAGGCTCCGGCAGCGCTGGAGAGGCGAGGCGCACTGTAGGCCTGATGCGTGGTGCTGGCACTGGTGGTACTGGGCCGAAGACACGCACAGGAAGCCTGGTGCGGGGAGCTGCCACCGGAGGGCTGGTGTGTGGAGGTGGCACAGGATGGGCTAGACCGTGAAGGCGTACTGGAGATCTTGAGAGCAGTGCTGGCACAGGACGTGCAAGGCTAGGGATGTGCACAGGAGGCCTGGTGCGTGAGGCTGGCACCAACTTCACCAGCCGACTAACACGCACCTCAGGACGAGTATGTGCCATCAAATCCCCGACACGCTCCGTCGGGCGAATACCGTACCTAAAGCACCAACTGAGCAACTCCCTCATAACTCTCTCCTCCAATTTCCCCATTAACTCCTTCACAGTCTCTGCTTCACTCACCTCCAACACCGGCTCTGGTTCTGGTCTCCTCCTTGACTCCTCACGATAAACAGGGGGAGTTGGCTCAGGTCTGAACCCTGACTCTGCCACACTCTCCCTGAGCCCCCCCCCCCCCCCAATACATTTTTGGGGCTGACTCTCGTGCTTCCATCCGCGCCGCCGTGCTGCCTCTTCATACCAGCGCCTCTCCGCTTTCCCCCGCCTCCAGTTCTTCTTTGGGGCGTCGATATTCTCCAGGCTATGCCCAGGGTCCTTTTCCGTCCAATATCTCCTCCCAAGTCCAGAAGTCCTGTGATCGCTGCTCCTCACGATAAACAGGAGGAGTTGGCTCAGGTCTGAACCCTGACTCTGCCACACTCTCCCTGAGCCCCCCCCCAAGAAATTTATGGGGCTGACTTTCGGGCTTCCTTGCCAACCGTGTTCCCTCGTATCGTCGGCTCCTCTCTCCGGCTGCCTCTGCTCTCATAAGTGCCTCCACCTGTTCCCATGGGAGGCGATCTCTACCAGCCAGTATCTCCTCCCAAGTGTAACAACCCTTGCCATCCAAAACGTCTTCCCATGTCCATTCCTCCTTTCGCTGCTTCTGCTGTCGCTGCCTGTCACCACGCTGCTTGGTCCTGGTGTGGTGGGTGATTCTGTAACGGTTTTCTTCGGGTGAAAGAGAGTCGGACCAAAATGCAGCGTGGTTAATTCATGTTTAATAGACGAATAAACACGATCACTACAAAAAACAATACACGTACGTGAAAACCGAAACAGCCTAAACTGGTGCAATAACACAGAGACAGGAACAATCACCCACGAAATACTCAAAGAATATGGCTGCCTAAATATGGTTCCCAATCAGAGACAACGATAATCACCTGACTCTGATTGAGAACCGCCTCAGGCAGCCATAGACTATGCTAGACACCCCACAAAACCCCAAGACAAAAACGCACCACAATAACCCATGTCACACCCTGGCCTGACCAAATAAATGAAGACAAACATAATATACTTCGACCAGGTGGCCACCCTTTCCTGCTGTGGCCACCCTTTCCTGCTGTGTTCTCAGGTCGTTTGTGCCTGTGTGTATTATTATGTGGCTAGGTGAACCTAGTTGGTCCTCAGACAGAAGGTCTAGGGCACGCTGGGTGTTTGGACACCAGAGTTCAGACACACTGTGACTGGAAAAGGTTTTGTTCAATATATTTCCCATTTAAGTCCATAAGGAGTACAATCTGTGTCTTGTCTATGTCCTCAGTGGGTGTGGGGGGGTTGTCAGGAGGGCCATCAGGGTGGCTGACAGAGGGGGTGCTCAGAGGGGGTGAGAGCACCTGGGCTTGGGGTTCTTAATTTATCTGTTCTGCTGAGATGTCGATGCTATGGTCAGGGTCTGTTGTGGACTGTTCTGCTGTGGTGTCAAGACTTTTGTCGGGAGCTGAGGTGGACTGTTCTGCTGGCTTCTCTGCGAGGGTGGACACCTCTCTAGTGGGTTGTCCTCTGTCACACGTCATCCCCCTGACCCTCTCCTCCAGCAGTCTGATCCTCTCCTCTAGTGCTCTGTTCTTCTCCTGTTCCTGCTTTTTATATTGTTTAAGTTGTCTCACCACAGTCCAGAGTGCAGATATGTCTCTATCCACCTCCAGCTCTCCAGGTCTGGCTAAGGGGGTGTTGTTGTGCCAGACTGTTGTCTGGGTCTGTGCTGTCTGGAGTGTAATCACCTGCTGTTCCAGCTCCACCTTCCTTACCTCCAGCTGGGTAAATGTATCCTTCATTTCAATGAGGGGGTAGTACTCTGTGCTGGGAGGTTGACTTTCCGCTTGGGGTTGCTCATCTGTGGGGTTATATAAGGAAGAGGTCTGGTCTGACCTGCTCGGGGTGGGGGTATCTCCTGCTGGGAGCTTCTCCTGATGGGCTAATTCTTTGATTAGGTGAAAGTCCAGCTGAAACTGTTTGGGGTTGCCCTGTACTAATACTGTTCCAGACTTATAGAGATGTATATTAGCTGACTCAGAGTCCTCTTTGTTTAGAATTCAGAGTTTCCACCCCTCGTTAACACCCCCCTCTTAAAAACCTCTAGTGACTCCCCATCCCGCATGAGGGAGCGTAATCATCGACTGACACTAATTAGCATAACGCAACAGACAGAAATATTCCTAGAAAATATTCCTATTCATGAAAATCACAAGTGAAATATATTGAGACACAGCTAAGCCTTTTGTTAATCACCCTGTCATCTTAGATTTTCAAAATATGCTTTACAGCCAAAGCTAGACAAGCATTTGTGTAAGTTTATCGATAGCCTAGCATAGCATTTTGTCCAGCTAGCAGCAGGTAACTTGGTCATGGAAATCAGAAAAGCAATCAAATTAAACTGTTTACCTTTGATGAGCTTCGGATATTTTCACTCACGAGACTCCCAGTTAGATAGCCAATGTTCCTTTTTTCCAAAAACATTATTTTTGTAGGCGAAATAGCTCCGTTTGTTCTTCACGTTTGGCTGAGAAATCGCCCGAAAATTGCAGTCACGAAAACGCCAAAAAATATTCCAAATTAGCTCCATAATATTGACAGAAACATGGCAAACGTTGTTTATAATCAATCCTCAAGGTGTTTTTCAAATATCTATTCGATAATATATCCACCGGGACAATTGGTTTTTCAGTAGGACCGATTGGAATAATGGCTACCTCTGTATTTTACGCGAGAATCACTCTGGGAGCCATCAGGTGACCAGTTGCCCAATGTAGCCGCTTACGGGTATTCTTCAACATAAATGCGTAAAACTACGTCACAATGCTGTAGACACCTTGGGGAATACGGAGAAAAAGTAATCTGGTTGATAGCCCATTCACTGCTCAATAGGGACGCATTGGAACGCAGCGCTTTCAAAACATGAGGCACTTCCGGATTTGATTTTTCTCAGTCTTTCGTCTGCAATATCAGTTCTGTTATACTCACAGACAATATTTTTACAGTTTTGGAGTAGACTGTGCAACTCTCCTGTCATTGTTGGGCTAAAGGGCTTTGACACCTCTCACTTGACACGTCAGTGCTACTTGAAGTTGTATCAAGCTTGGCAGCCTTAATTTAGCATTCAGTCCTTATAAAGTAATGTAATGTATTTTTCTTCTTGGCTTTTGGAAATAAAATATAGCTTCAGACTAAACATTACTCGCTCAGTTCCAGGTAGGATGGTGTTTTCAGGTTTCTGTTGTTTTCCAGAGCATTTGCTGTATAGCGTTGGAATAATAATCTTTGGTAGTTAAAAGCCTTCCAGGTGATTCTGTTATTCTGTCCAAAATCAGGTTGTAGGTTTTGAATTTTGATTTGGAGTGTAGGTTATGTTGTAGAGGGTAGCATCCTGTATATGTCCCTGACAAAAAATCCAAGTTTATCAACCTCTAAATCTATATATTTTTAAGAACATGCTTAAAAATGCAGGAGCTCATCTGCTCATGACTCTCGTTCTCTCTCTCTTCCCCCTCTCCCTCTCTCTCTCTCCTTCCCTCGCTACCTGTAATTCATTGTCTCTTCATTCCTCGTCGGTCATAAGTCTGTAGCTACTTTGGCTGGCCAGCACAAATTAAACTCCACTATCCATCATCAAATATCAGCTCTCAGTACTCTCCTCATTCAGTTTGCTTTGGGTGGAGAAAAGATATTGGAACACATACTGTGTAGATTCGTTGTTCATGAATTAGACTTTGGAATGTTTTTTTGAAATAGATGTATCACAGTAACGCCCTCTGTGGAACAAACCAAAACTGGGTCAGTGCCTCAAAATGCAAGAAGAAACAGCTTCATTACCATTTCTGTGTATTGAGAGTCTCTGCTCTATTGGAAAATAACACCCTGAACAACAATAGACTGGCAGTATTATCATGTAGGAGGGAGATGGTGGGAAAGGAAGGTCACTGAGTCTCCAGATGTCAGGATAGCTCTGTGTGTGTGTGTGTGTGTGTGTGTGTGTGTGTGTGTGTGTGTGTGTGTGTGTGTGTGTGTGTGTGTGTGTGTGTGTGTGTGTGTGTGTGTGTGTGTGTGTGTGTGTGTGTGTGTGTGTGTGTGAGTGAGTGTGTGAGTGAGTGAGTGAGTGAGTGCGTGCGTGCGTGAGTGCGTGGGTGTGGATGTGTGTGTGTTTGTGAGAGAGTATGTATGTGTGTGAGTACGTGTGTGTGTGTGTGTGAGTGTGTGGGTGCGTGCGTGCGTGCGTGAGTGTGTGTGTGCGTGAATGTGTGCATGCATTTGTGTGTGTGTGACCTACATACCACTGTTTTACACAACAAGCTCTCACAGTCTCACGTCAGATTCAGATTTATTCGTCCATGTTTCTCAAACGTCAAATGTTAAATTGTCTAAGGTTAAGTTTAGGCATTAACTCTGAATGGTTAAGGTTAGGGTTATGTTTAGTCATTAACTCTGAATGGTTAAGGTTAAGGTTAGGGTTAAGTTTAGGCATTAACTCAGAATGGTTAAGGTTAGGGTTAAGTTTAGGCATTAACTCAGAATGGTTAAGGTTAGGGTTAAGTTTAGGCATTAACTCAGAATGGTTAAGGTTAGGGTTAAGTTTAGGCATTAACTCAGAATGGTTAAGGTAAGGGTTAAGGTTTGGGAAAGGCTTAAAACAAACATTTAAAAAACAACTTTCTATCGCTGAATTCAAACATGCAGCATTTGGAACCAGAGGCAGATGCTTACGCCCATTTGCCATCCCCATCCTTCATTGACTGTTGTAAATCACAGTAAATCACTCTTCCGTCTTCTAACTAATACAACAAGGCATATTACTCCCTCCTCTTCTTTAATGAAAATTACGATAAGGTTCTTTGTGACGTGTAGGGAAAATGCCTTCCCTTGTCTTCTCTGACACTCAGAGGGTTTTGTCTGAAAAGTACTCACAGTATATGTAGATTGGCCGACCGCTCGGACCAAGCGACGTGACATAACGTAATGTGTGTGTATATGTGTGTGCGTGCGTACGTACATGTGTGTTTCTATGGTGTGTGTGTGTGTATGAGTGGGGAGGGGGGTTAAATGTGTCAGTGAGACATTGAGGGAGATCCACAGCAGCTGAGTCCATCTGTGAGTCTGAGTGTGATCATGCGAACATGTGCATGTGGGTGTTTCAGTCAATCTATCACTCAGACCTTTAAAGAGGTCTGAACTGGAGTAGCTGAATCCTCATGACAGAGTGTGTATGCTGCTCTCCCCAGCTCCTTTTTTAACCCAATAAACCCAGCTCAGTCCTGACACGCTCTTCGAAGATGTCCTCCATTTAGTTTCAAGCGCTAACACACATGACATATGATATGGCAGGCTTATTTCCCAGCTCACAGAGGCATAGAGGATGGTATTATTCTTCTCTCTCTTCCATTTTTCGCTCTCTGCTCTCTGCAGCCTCATTCGCAGAACTGTCACAAAGACCAGGTCTCTTTCTCGTCACCAGACACGTTGAGGCTTGTTAAGGAGGGCTTCTCTTTTATTCTTGTGTGTGTGTCTGTGGGGATATGTACAATTTATTTTTGTGCTATTTGTGGTATACTTGCATGCATGCTCACACACACATGCATGCACACACACACACACACACACTAGTATATAATCCATCAAAACACTCTGATTGCATTATGGTTCCATCTTTTCTGGGGTTGTGACAAGCCTTTTTGCTTCACATGGTTGAAATGAAATCCAATTATATCTGTAATGGCTTTCCAACTCTTCATTCTTTAAGAGCCAGCTTGAATCCTCACTGCGTGGCCTCAATGTCTTCCATAATTCACTGCTATTCTATGGAGAGTTGAAGCGGATAGTGTGTATTTTTTTGCAGAGTTTGTCCCAATCACCCTTATGGGACCATAATAATGTATAATGTGTGTAATGTGAGTGAACTCTCATCAGACGTTCTGCTTCCATCCCCTGGCAAGTGTATTCTAGGGTTATAATGATGGCTGTCGATTTGATTTGCATATTTTAATGAAATGGCTTGAATTTATAATTAATCACTTCCCGTATTTAGGGGGTAACTACTGGTGTTTATCCTTGACTTGTCAGCTTCAACTGTCTTTCTGCCTGACGTATCACACACAGCAGACATTTATCACTGTTACACTCTCTGACGGGTACAAAGTTGATTTGACACCTTTAAACTTTTATCTGCATTCTAAATCCCACAGCGACCTCTTTTATGACAGAAGTGTCCTACATAAACAAAGATGTTCTCTTCTGGGAGAGAGAGTGTGTGTGTGTGTGTGTGTGTGTGTGTGTGTGTGTGTGTGTGTGTGTGTGTGTGTGTGTGTGTGTGTGTGTGTGTGTGTGTGTGTGTGTGTGTGTGTGTGTGTGTGTGTGTGTGTGTGTGTGTGTGTGTGTGTGTGTGTGTGTGTGTGTGTGTGCGTGTGTATGCGTGTGCTTGTGTGTTTGTGTGTGTGCGCGCATGTGTATATATTGTGGGTGGGTGTGTGCACTAGTGTGTCTGTGCCCAAGTGTGTGTATGTTTGTGCACTTAACTATGTGTGTGTGCCGGGTGTCCCAAACACCCAATACACCTACTAAATAAAAGGCTTTGACAAATTGAACACGAATAAGGGGAAACAAGTTACCATAGTAGCCAGTAAACATCTGTGTGTCCTGTGTGAGTTACTGAATAGGCAAGGCCAGTATCACCACTTTACTTTACTATATATAACCTGAGAGTCTCTTATCTCAATGCTACACTCTCACTGGTGTCTCTCTCTGTGTGGTCTCTCTTCAATATAGCCTTAAGTCTTAGCTTAGCAACGTCTATGGGAGTTTTCATTATGTATTAGCTAGTCATGCCAACTTAATGGTAATGGATGGGACTGGGATGAGGCAGAGGCAGGCAGTGTGGGATCAACTTTGGCTCTGAGAACCAAAGGGTCAAAGGTCATGCGTCGTTTATCAACGTCAGCTCTCCCATTGACGCTAATCTGAATGCTAACATCACTGACTATTCTCCATCAACGACTCTGGATCACAATGAGATTATTTGTAGACTTGATTAAAATAGTCCATTATCATAGAGCTCGATGTGTAGAACAGACAACATTAAAACACCCCATTATCGCCTGTTCCACCGAGATCCCTCTAAGAGAGACTCTCCGCATCGGTCAGTCGGAATATTTCGGTGTCATGAGTACATTTGAATCACCAACCAAACAATGATGAGGCTCTAAAGTCAGCAGTCCCACATAAAGCCTGTATGAGAAAAACAAAGCATTTTAGGGATTTGTGTGAGAGAGCATTAGAGGAAATCAACAATGTACTGTATATTCATGTCAAATAAAAATTCTGTATGTGTCGGAGTATGTGTTGTGTAATGTTCCTATAGACACAGCTAACCATGTAAATGTGTAACCAGGAAAGATTGATTGATCTCATCCCCTATGGGGTTTCCTATGGCGGTTTTGGGGGGTAACAGCCACCATATTCTCATGAGAGAGATTACTAATCAACGGCCACAGGCATGACGGTGATGATGGGGATTTTGGATCTAGCTAATATTGGATTGAATGGAGATTAACAACAGCAGCTAGATGATGACTCTCGCTCTCTCGCTCTCTTTGTCTTTGTTCACATCTCCATCTGAACTGTGGGGAATCGCTATCTCATTGCTCTGCCTCTTTCTGCCTCGTCTCTCCAGGGGGATTCCCCCTACTATCAATGGAGTCCCATCTACATGGAAATCAAAAAGGATGGATGTGCAGATGTGGGAACAGGATTACAAGGGGGGAAAAAAGGCACAGGCATAACCTATTACTGAGAACAAACATAACACAGTATCCTGTGAAGGAAGGTATAGCCTACATGGTTGGGTAAGCGTGAACTTGTTAGGGTGGAATGATAACAATGTGGGCCATATGTAAGTCCTGTGGACTCCCGCCTCTCTAAACATTTGATTTGCCCGGATGTGGTTCCTTTGTCTGTGTGTTGGAAACTAAGGATTAGTTGTTGCCTCACTGGACCCAGCTGCCTGACCACAGTGATGTCACTGACCTGTTTTGTTGTTATTGGCAAGATGGATGAATATCTAAGAGAGGTACAGTACGGTGGGCAACGCTGGAGCTGATAGCCGAGGGAGGGAGAGGGGAGATGGGAAAGGGAGGTGGGAGGGGGGGGAGAGGAGGGGAGGGGAAAGGGAGGTGGGAGGGGAGAGGAGAGGGGAGGGGAGGGGAGGGGAGGGGAGGGGAGGGGAGGGGAGGGGAGGGGAGGGAGGGGAGGGGAGGGGAGGGGAGGGGAGGGGAGGGGAGGGGAGGGGAGGGGAGGGGAGGGGAGAGGGAGGTGGGAGGGGAGGGGAGGGAAAGGGAGGAGATGGGTAGAGGGAGAGGGAGGGGAGATGGGAGATGGGAGGGGAGAGGGAGGTGGGAGGGGAGGGGAGGGGAGGGGAGAGGGAGGTGGGAGGGGAGGGAAAGGGAGGGAAAGGAGGAGATGGGTAGAGGGAGAGGGAGGGGAGATGGGAGATGGGAGGGGAGAGGGAGGTGGTAGGGGAGGGGAGGGAAAGGGAGGAGATGGGTAGAGGGAGAGGGAGAGGGAGGGGAGATGGGAGAAGGGAGGGGAGAGGGAGGTGGGAGGGGAGAGGGAGGTGGGAGGGGAGAGGGAGGTGGGAGGGGAGGGGAGGGGAAAGGGAGGTGGGAGGGGAGAGGGAGGTGGGAGGAGAGGGGAGAGGGAGGTGGGAGGTGGGAGGGGAGAGGGGAGGTGGGAGATGGGAGGTGAGAGGAGAGGGAGGTGGGTGGGAGGTGTGTGGTAGAGGTGAGGGAGGTGGGAGGTTGGGTTAGAGGGGATTAGGAAATCACACAACAGATTCTGATTGATAAACAAAGTCTTGTGTGTGTGTGTGTGTGTGTGTGTGTGTGTGTGTGTGTGTGTGTGTGTGTGTGTGTGTGTGTGTGTGTGTGTGTGTGTGTGTGTGTGTGTGTGTGTGTGTGCGTACGTGTGTGTGTGTGTGTGTGTGTGTGTGTGTGTGTGGCTCTTGATGTTTCAAGAAACATGGAGATTGCAGACAAAAAGGGAAAGACAGACTCCATCTGTAAAAAGCATTGAGATTACTGTGTGGGTAAGCCAAGTGCGACATGTGAATCAACCACTCTGTTTGTGGTACACAACACCATACTCAAGTTCTCTCTCTCTCACACACACCCACATATAGGGGAGTGGGGCCATATATAGGAGAGGGTGGCCACCCCAACCCTGCCGTTGCCATTTGTAATGTGAAGGATGGATTGCAGTCAGTGACTAATCAATCACACACACAAAGTCGAGAACACAATACTGGTCCATTTGAATAATAGACAGAAAACTTTTCTCTCTTACAAAATATATTCTCCTTATGTTTTGAAATAATGTCATTTAGACATAGCTTAGACATTGATGTCAAATTCATATGATATGGGACAGTATAGAGTCTAGACAAACTTGGATGGCAGGAAACTTTTATTTGATATAGAATGATGTCAGGCAGAAATATCTGTTTTCTGCAGAGTGTGCAGATTTTCCCTGCGATGATGAGTAGAGAAGTCCCACACTGCTAGCTAGAACTCCTACCCCCTACTAGGACCTGCCTCTCTGAGAACAGTACTGCAGCGCCAGCAGCCTTCATCTGAACACACACACACACACACACAGACCCCCAACTGTTCATCTATAATGCACAAGGCCTGTTGCCCTGTGGGGCCCGCCGGGTACGCTCAGAGTCCAACTCAAGTCAGGGGTCAGGTGTGTGTGTGTGTTTGTGTGTGGGTTTGGGGGGGTGTACCCTCTCATCTGAGCCCCTCCTACCCGGCCCACCCACCTCACGCAACAACAGAAAGGTACAGGTGGTGTCATTGTGGCCGTGTAACAGTGATTGAAGCTGACTACACCTTTCACCCCACTGTTGGAGGGGGAAATAGAAATCAATATGGCCTATGATGAGGAGACTCGATGGGGCAGAATGAAGGGATGTAGGGATGGATGAGGGGGGTGGGGGGGGGGGTGGTCTTGATAGATGGGTGGTTAAGGACCCTGATGATGGCTGGTTAAGGAGCCTGATGGATTGATCTTTGCGATTTCCAGAAATGAGCCAGATATTTGACTGTCGAAACAACATGAGAACATTTACCTCCTCCTCTCTGAGCGAGGTGAGGTGAGGAAGATATCTGCCATGGCTGGCTGCAGTCTTCATATTCAGGCTGGGATCATTCATTGTAGATATTGTCCAAGAGAAGCCTGCTGTGTGCTCTCTGTGTGAGAACTACAAGTCCATGGACAACTGGTCTCCCTCTGCACCTTCCCCCCTTTTATTTTTGTGAAACGCTTAATCCTCTTCCTCTTCCCCTCCCCCTCCAATCCAGACCATCCACTCTAACGGAACCCCCTTTCTACATTATTCTCCGTGCACATAATTTTTTTTCTGTCACTGGGGGCCCACTTTCCCCGCCCACTCCCCTAATTTTAGCTTGAAACTAGAATAGCGGAGCCAAGAAATAGTTAATCCAGGGCTGCTTTTATGATTGGCCGCTGTATACAGCGCTTGAGCCACCTTGAATGAGAGACAGGGGTAACTAGGCAACTTCAGCGGCGGTAAAATAATTTTAAAAATAAGATAAAAAATACGATATGTCCACGAAACACTGAAATAGTAAAATTGTCGAAAAATGAGAGGCGACCCAATGTGATTTTATTGCGTGCGTGTCCGGCAAATGGAATTAAGGAATGGATTTTTTTCTCTCTAAGAAGCGAAAACAGATCGCGCAAACGAACCGGAACCTGATTTGGATTAAAACGGTTAAACTGGAAATTTCAGCATAGCTGTCATATGAAAGGGTAAGTGTCAGGTCTGTAGTAAACATATTCTATATTATAGGCTATTTTACAATCAAGTTGGGGTTAGGCTATGTTATGTGATGCTAAAGAGCTCACCTACACGTTTTTTGCCTTGATTTCTGATGAGAATTGTTGTTAGAACTGTCTATTTAGATGACCGACTGACAATAATTCGATTTCAGAGATGAGGCTTTATCATTATGTAGCCTAGGCTATTTCTCTGAATTGAATGTTGTATTGCTTTAGCCTACATACCGGATCCTCTGTTAACCAGTCGCAGTTGGCAGGAATAAAATGCGCACAGACACATTTCCATAATTTTAATTTGAAAGTTGTCTGACTCATATTCTGATGCAGTATGACAGGGGATCATTTTAAGAATAGACTTTAATTTCAGGGGAACCACACACACCAGCTCCGTCCAAGGTCCCCTGTTGGAATGACAAGCTCCCTTCATGCAGATTAAGCACTCCAAACGCCTCACCGGGAGCGTTTTCAATTTGAGTGGATATTTGTATATAGGAAATCGAAATGAAAATACATTTGACAGTAGACGTGTGTTGAACTTAATGATAGATAGGTTACCCTTGTTGCAGTTCAAGCTATGGTACTCGAACAGTATGCTCACCAACTATAACGGTCTGTGTATGCATCCGTTTGAATCGGGATGCAGCGTGCGGTACCTGTGGATGGAACCGAAGCGCTCAGTGATGCCGGGAAATCATAGAATATGCTTGGGGTCTAGGCCTACTAATCACGGTTCATTGTTGTGAAAAATGTTGGTGTTTGGGTGAGCTTTCATGCGCGCTTGGGGGTTGTCTCTGCTGCTTCACCGCGTCAAATCACCCCTTAATTTATGGTCGTGTCTTCTCCTAGAGAGGGAGTTGTGGGTGGGCTGTGTGGAGTTTTATAGGTTAGTGTGTGGAGTCGAGATGTTCTATTTGGAATCTGTTGAAATATAATTAACCAGAAATTCCTCATGCTTTAGACCTTTTATTGATGGCCTATAAATGATCAATATCATATTTATATGTGATGGGCGAGACTTTGAAAAGAACCAGACTCAACCAGACATTTTCTTGAGGAAAAAATAACAACCAACCAACCCACCCATCCATCCTTTTGGCTGGCACTGGACAGAGAATGGGCAGTGAGCTCAGTGTAATTGTTCATTGGACTATCAATAATCAGTTCCTACATGGAGGAGACCGTAGAAGATTGAACCATATGTACAGTATGGTGGTCAGTGGTGTCTGCATCAACAGGTCATTTGGAGTAGCTCAACCAACCTTTCAACCAGCGATGACCTCGAAGACAAGTGATAGGAAAAAGGCATTACTTGAGTGGCTGGCTGGTGTCAGACTGCTCCAGATAGCAGTGGCACAGACTGAATTAGATTCTAACAGCTAATGATGTGAACAACAGAGTGATTGATTGGTTTAGAGGCCTGAGGCCCTGTTTGTGGTGTGGCTCCACTGTTTATCCACAAAGAACAGTGTCACTGATGTAGCACTGCAGGGGGCAGAGTGGCAGGGTTCAGGGGTGTCTTCCTCTATAATCTGCCAAACTCAGTAAATGCCTTTAAAGAAAAGTCCTGCTACCCATCAGAGCTGAAGCAGTGCACACGCGTGCACACACACACGTTATGTTATTCTGTCCTCGAGGTGGCCTAAAATGTATTTCCACTCATGTTTCAGTCCATTCCATGTTTTCCCTAACTCCTAACCCTTAACCATAACCTGAACCTTAACCCTCACCCTAACCTTAACCCATAACCCATAACCCAAACCCTAAACTTAAACACAACTCCTAACCCTAATCCTAACCCCTTAGTTCAAAATAGGTTTTGCCGTCACGGGTACGAGGTCGAATTTTCCTTGTTTTACTATCCTTGTGGGAACATTTGGGGATTTTAGGTTCCCGCAAGGATAGAAGAACCAACCCCCCCCCACACCCCACACCCCCCACACCACACCCCCTACACCACACCCCACACCACACCCCACACCCCACACACCACACCACACACCACACCCCACACCACACCCCACCCCACCACACCCCACACCACATCCCCCACACCCCACCCCCCCACACACACATGTTCTGTTGTATTCAGTTTAATGCAGCAGTCCCATAACAGTTCCTTGCAATCCTCTGGTGGGTTGTGAGGCTTAGATGGTACGGCACAAAAACATTGAAGATTATTAACTTCTGCAGCAAGCAGATCTTTGTTGCCCTCCCTGTGGAATGTAAACTCCTGACAGCCAGGCAGCAGCACCAGGGAGGGAGTATGGGAGCTGTGCTAACGGATTAAGACTGTAATGCCTTTCCCCAATCTGAAACTAGTGTAAAAAGAAAAAGGGTGAAATAGGATGTTCTCTTTTTACATTTCATGTTGTTTCCCTGAAATCTGATGTTACAAGAATGAACAACATAGCCTACCTATCCTGTTGGTTGTTGTTCCGTGAAGCACGCTCCCAATGCTTGCTTGTTTTTGTTACTCTTCTCCACTTTTCCAAAGTGATGTGATTCTTCTTTTGTCCTACTGAAAGCTTTCTTAAATCTGATGTTTTCTCTTCTGTATGGTTACTGCAGTAGCATTACCTCAAATTGAACTCCCACAGGACTCCTCCCGTAAGGCCCTGCGGTGCTGCATCTTCAAGAGCAGTGGAAACATAGACACGAACATGTAGGGCTGTATAGAAGAACGTTGTCGCTGCAGCGGCCTGAATCTTTTAGAAGGATTTAATTCACTGAGCTAGCTCAAATAAGAATGAACTCTCATTGTGCTCGTATCCCTCTCCCGACCTTGCTTGTCACCATGAAAGAAGATGTTAGCCAAGTGGACAGGTGCAGGTTAGGGGTGAAAAGGAGGCCGACATTTTAGATTAGGTACAATGCAGTACTTTGTTCAGATTAAGTGAATTGTGGGAGTTTGTTTCAGGCAGGTGTTTGGTTGGCGTTATGTCATCATGACAGGTGCTTCCGTCCTCAAATAAAAGTTTGATGGGAATCACTGGACAGAAGGAATAACATAGTGGCATACTAAGACATATTACAAATCGTGTGGTAAATGAAAACATCTTGAGATATTTATCTGGATTAGGCTATTTTGAGTATAGTTTGTTTTAAATGATCCAAATCAAAGTATCCTACATTTGCTATGATGGGAGTTTGAATGATGAGGTCAGCTGATCCCAAATCTGAAACAAATGGTGTAGAAAAGTCACAATCATTATTATTTTATTGTGCAGACAGAATAATAGTTGTCATCACAATATCCTGGTGACTGATTTGACCTGAAACATCTGATGAAGAGTGAGTGAGAGGGTGGAGTTTGTCAGTGGGTGTGTGAACCACAGAGTCAGACTACAGCATCTGGCCTGGACACCGAGCCAGAACAGCCTTCTCAGCCATCACTCTTTCTGGCCACTCCACTTCCAAGGAACTGCATGGAATCTCCAGTGCATCACTGACACCCACCATCACTGGGGAGATGTAGCATGCCAAACCAATGAATCATTAAGACTCAATTGTCTGGGAGGTGTGAGGCAGCCTGCCATATGCCTCCAGGTTCCAATGCAATCTGTACCAGAGTTTCTACTGTACCATACAATTTGCTATAGTTTTTGTAGTATCACTGTATGCCTGTGATATAGCCTACTTATGTGACTTTAAGTCTGATATAAACCATAATCCAGCTCACAGGTGTTTTGGTGTTTTCCAATCGATATTCTGTATGGGTATATTTTTGGTGGGTTTTTCAATACAAAGCCGCCCAGTCTTTCTACTGATATGAGCCGCCCGCCAAGTCTCAGTACTACTAAAATGAGCTGCCCAGCCCAGTCTCTATTGAAATGAGTTACTGTGACCTTCAGCTCAACTCATGTAGGGCCAGTTGGCACCATATGAAATAACCATCCATCTATTGAAGTATGAGGCTGCGGA
>NC_034203.2:30534379-30539379 GCF_002021735.2 Oncorhynchus kisutch | reverse complement strand
GTGTTTCATCTAGAAATATGTTTCACATTGCAATACATGTTCATATAAAATGATTGGCATTATGCTCACATTCATTTTGATATGATTCTCTTCTCATTTGTTAAATACATAATACATTATTACTTACTTAATCGGACTGCTCTTAATTGACAAGCACTTAACCATTTGGTAAACCTATATATTTTATACTAGTTTGTCTACTACAGATTTTGAGAACAACATATTGGAAATGTATGTTTGTAAAGTAGAAACTTATAAAGTGTAATATACTGTATAAAGTACTATGATGACTATTATGATTTTACTTCACAGTAAGTTTGAAAAAAAAATCTGATTTTGACAAGATCAGATCATGTACTGTATGTTGTGCATTAAGACTCAATTGACTAAACATTCATCTAAAATGAAGTTGCTGTTTTTGTTGTTGACAGGGTCACACACTGATTTACTAAAAGGTCATTGGCCAATACAGTACTGTAATACCATAATATATGACATTTACATAGCAGATGTTTTTATGCTAAGTGACAACAGTTAGTCCACACATTTGCGTATCTGACACAGAGTGGGAATCGAACCCACAACTCTGGTGTTGCTAGTGCCATGTTCTTACTAACTGAGTGATGCAGGACCACTACAATATATAATAAGTAAAATACTGTAAAATACAATACAGGTGGAAGATGCATGATTGCCATCCCCATGAGAGTACCACCGTCCTTCAGGTCATGGATGAGGCAAACGTTTTCAATCCAGACCTATATCAGGCTTGGATTTGCTATGTCAAAAGGTTTTTCCCCAGGGGCATGAACAATGAAGACATTTACTGTGATTTTGATGAGAACCTGTGGCCAAATTCTCAAGACAGGCTTGATGCAAACTAGTCCCTGCTTAACCTGATGTTTCTAATAATATAATACCTGCCACGTTACACGTGTTACCAGTTTTGTACAAAGTTTTGAAAATTCACCACATACAGAGCCTTCAGAAATTATTCAGACCTCTTGACTTCTTCTACATTTTGTTAGGTTACAGCTTTATTCTAAAATGTATTAACTAGACCCCCCCCCCCCCCCCCCATCAATCTACACACAAAACTAGAAATGTTTTAGAAATGTTTGAAATGTATAAAAAAATAATAATAATGAAATATCACATTTACATAAATATTCAGACCCTTTACTCAGTACTTTGTTGAAGCATCTTTGGCAGCTATTACAGCCTCGAGTCTTCTTGGGTATGATGCTACAAGCTTGGCACACCTGTATTTGGGGAGTTTCTCCCATTATTCTCTGCAGATCCTCTCAAGCTCTGTCATGTTGGATGTGGAGTGTTGCTGCACAGCTATTTTCTCAAGGACATTCAGAGACCCGTCTCGAAGCCAATCCTGCATTGTCTTGGCTGTGTGCTTAGGGTCATTGTCCTGTTGGAAGGTGATCCTTTGCCCTAGTCTGAGGTCCCGAGCGCTCTGGAGCAGGTTTCATCGAAGATCTCTCTGTACTTTTCTCCATTCATCTTTGCCTCGATCTTGACTAGTCTCCCAGTCCCTGCCACTGAAAAACTTCCCCACAGCATGATGCTACTACCACCATGCTTCACCATAGGGATGGTGCCAGGTTTCCTCCAGACATGACACTTGGCATTCAAGCCAAAGAGTTCCATTTTGGTTTCATCAGACCAGAGAATCTTTTGACAAACTCCAAGTGGGCTGTCATGTGCCTTTTACTGAGGAGTGGCTTCCATCTGGCCACTACCATAAAGGCCTGATTGATGGAGTGCTGCAGAGATGGTTGTCCTTCTGGAAGGTTCTCCCATCTCCACAGAGGGACTCTCACCTCCCTGACCAAGGCCCTTCTCCCCTGATTGCTCAGTTTGTCCGGGCGGCCAGATCTAGGAAGAGTTGGTGTTTGCTCTGACATGCACTATCAACTGTGGTTACCTTATATAGACAGCTGTGTGCCTTTGCAAATCATGTCTAATCAATTGGATTTACCACAAGTGGACTCTAATCAAGTTGTAGAAACATCTCAGGGATGATCAATGGAAACAGAATGCACCTGAGCTCATTTTCGAGTTTCATAGCAAAGGTTCTGAATACTTATGTAAATAAGGTATTTCTGTTTTCTATTCTAAAAAACTGTTTTTGCTTTGTCATTATGGGGTATTGTGTGTAGATTGCTGAGGATGTTTTTTATTGAATCCATTTTAGAATAAGGCTGTAACTTTTGGAAAAAGTCAAGTGGTCTGAATACTTGCTGAAGGCACTGTGCTTGTGAAAATAGCACCAAAGCGATTGAAAAAAAACTGTAATGAAATGCCTTGTTTACACAACTCTGTTTTCTCAACTGCGTGGGTTTAATTCGGCCAGATTTCATTGTTGTTTGGCCTTATCTGTGGAGCAGAACCAGTTTTCCATACAGCTGCTGAGGTCAGATCTCCTATATGATTCTAATGTGTGTGTGTGTGTGCCAAATCAAATCAAATCAAATGTATTTATATAGCCCTTCGTACATCAGCTGATATCTCAAAGTGCTGTACAGAAACCCAGCCTAAAACCCGAAACAGCAAGCAATGCAGGTGTAGAAAAACGGTGGCTAGGAAAAACTCCCTAGAAAGGCCAAAACCTAGGAAGAAACCTAGAGAGGAACCAGGCTATGTGGGGTGGCCAGTCCTCTTCTGGCTGTGCCGGGTGGAGATTATAACAGAACATGGCCAAGATGTTCAAATGTTCATAAAGGACCAGCATGGCCCAATAATAATAAGGCAGAACAGTTGAAACTGGAGCAGCAGCACGGCCAGGTGGACTGGGGACAGCAAGGAGTCATCATGTCAGGTAGTCCTGAGGCATGGTCCTAGGGCTCAGGTCCTCCGAGAGAGAGAAAGATAGAGAGAAAGAGAGAATTAGAGAGCACACTTAAATTCACACAGGACACCGAATAGGACAGGAGAAGTACTCCAGATATAACAAACTGACCCAAGCCCCCGACACATAAACTACTGCAGCATAAATACTGGAGGCTGAGACAGGAGGGGTCAGGAGACACTGTGGCCCCATCCGAGGACACCCCCGGACAGGGCCAAACAGGAAGGATATAACCCCACCCACTTTGCCAAAGCACAGCCCCCACACCACTAGAGGGATATCTTCAACCACCAACTTACCATCCTGAGACAAGGCCGAGTATAGCCCACAAAGATCTCCGCCACGGCACAACCCAGGGACGGTATGAAATAGCCCCAGTAAGCCAGTGACTCAGCCCCTGTAATCGGGTTAGAGGCAGAGAATCCCAGTGGAAAGAGGGGAACCGGCCAGGCAGAGACAGCAAGGGGCTCCAGCAAGTTGCTCCAGAGCCTTTCCGTTCACCTTCCCACTCCTGGGCCAGACTACACTCAATCATATGACCCACTGAAGAGATGAGTCTTCAGTGAAGACTTAAAGGTTGAGACCGAGTTTGCGTCTCTTACATGGGTAGGCAGACCATTCCATAAAAATGGAGCTCCATAGGAGAAAGCCCTGCCTCCAGCTGTTTGCTTAGAAATTCTCGGGACAATTAGGAGGCCTGCGTCTTGTGACCGTAGCGTACGTGTAGGTATGTACGGCAGGACCAAATCAGAGAGATAGGTAGGAGCAAGCCCATGTAATGCTTTGTAGGTTAGCAGTAAAACCTTGAAATCAGCCCTTGCCTTGACAGGAAGCCAGTGTAGGGAGGCTAGCACTGGAGTAATGTGTGTGTGTGTGTGTGTGTGTGTGTGTGTGTGTGTGTGTGTGTGTGTGTGTGTGTGTGTGTGTGTACAGTGTGTGTACAGTGTGTGTACAGTGTGTGTGTGTGTGTGTGTGTACAGTGTGTATGTGTGTCGGTGTGCCTATAATACCTGTGTGTGTGTGTGTATAGTAGAGATGTCCTCTGTAGGAGAGGTTTAACACCATGCAAAGAGGACCATCCTACCCTGGCTAGCTACATAATATTGGCAGAAGGAGCACAATAGCACAGTGTTGCATCGTCAGTCACATCATGCCTCTGACATGATGTCATTGTTCTGCCCCACTTTGTCTGATTCCAGTTCTTCTACATTACTTAAACTCTCCTCTACAGAAGTCGTTGTCAAGATGTTACTTTAGACAATCAAATTTTAAAGCAGGGTTTTCGCTACTGGTCTTGTTTTGCAGACTTTTGTTTACCCATTGCTAAGACAATATGAATAGTTTCATTCCAAAACTCTATATATACATTTTCAGAAATGTTGGAAATGTAGCTTTTATTGTTTAAAGAAATCATGAAAGAGATTGGTGTGTTTTATCACTATCTGATGCTGGCATGGGTTGTTTAATATCTATCACTTCATGGTTTCATTTCAGAGAGACAAATAATAATGTTTTGTTGCAAACGCTATATATCCACCTCACTCTCAGAGAAGTATGTAGTATTGCTAGGCTTTACACAGTCAAATGTGACAAATAACTACATTTCTTATTAAAAAACTGTACAAATGATACATTTGTGACATCAATATTTTACAAATTCTATACAGTAACATTTTAAATTTGAGTCATTTAGCAGATGCTCTTATCCAGAGCGACTTACAGTCAATGCATTCATCTTAAGACAAGCACATATCATGGGGGCGGCAGGTAGCCAAGTGGTTAGAAAGTTGGACTTCTAACCAAAAGGTTGCAACATCAAATCCCAAACCTGACAAGGTACAAATCTGTCGTTCTGCCCCTGAACAGGCAGTTAACCCACTGTTCCTAGGCCGTCATTGAAAATAAGAATTTGTTCTTAACTGACTTGCCTGGTTAAATAAAGGTCAAATAAAATCACAGTCAAATATACAGGATACAAACATTCCATTCCACCTAAACAATGGATATATAGCATCTTGCAAAAAAACACATATCTAAAATCTATTAATAAAAAATCTGAGAGCAGTAATATTTTACACACACATGAAGGTACCCATAAGCAATCATTTTTAATTTAAAAGATTTGTGGATATAGTGT
>NC_034203.2:30524379-30531879 GCF_002021735.2 Oncorhynchus kisutch | reverse complement strand
GCCAGAGAAATGTGTTGTCTTGGTTGAATACGAGGTGGTTGAGTGTTCCTCAAGGCCTCCTCTCCTGGAGACAGTTCTCGCCCACTGAATGTGCTAAATAGGCTGTTTGAACACACTGTTTAGACACTGAGACAGAGCACAACAACAGAGCAAATCAACAGTGAATTAAAGACTCCTCAGGGAAGCCATAGAGAGACATCGAAGGGGGTTGGAGCTTCCTACTGCCCAATTACTCATCCCAGGCTACCTTGGTCCAGCCTCTCCTCACGCAGACTAACGCACAGCAGCATGCACACTGCCTGTATTGCTAGACATTAGGAGTCACGTTAGTAGACCAGGCCTATAGAATGAGACATTTTACAATTTACTCCTTTAGCAGACACTCTTAACCACAATTCTTTGTGTAAGTCGCTGTGGATAGGTGCCTTGCTCAAGGGCACAACAACAGATTTTTCACCTCGTCAGCTGGAGATTCCAACCAGTGACCTTTCGGTTACTGTCCCAACGCTCTTATCCGACAAGCTGAGACTTGACATGAAGAACGATAGAAGACTTATAGAGCATATAATGTAGATGTACATGAATAAGTGGGAATTGTATTTTCTTTTGATCTGTGTAATTTGCTTGGTTTATTACTATCGCCAAAGCAAGGTAGTTGCTACACTCATTCCTGAGCACAAATATGCCTTTGATGATACATTGGCATAGCATCAATCTCAGCAATATACAGCTATTGAATATAGTTCAAAGAAACCTTAGTAAGACTCACATCTTCTATGATTTGTGTGTGGATGCCGTATGTTTTCTCATTTATGTCACATCCCAGACTTGAAGTTCCCTCTTCTCCCTATTAAATGCGGCCCTTTGTGCTGGAAGCTGAGCTGGTAAACTGGCTAATGTAGGAGCGTTTTAGAGGGCAGACCCTCTCTAACCCTGTGCCCACCCATGCCTGGCCCTGTTGAAGCTGTGGCTAAGTGAGTGCACTGCTCCAAGGTTTATTTTGACATAAATCCGCGTGGCAAAGAAGCAACTGTGCTGGCAAATACTAATGTAGTTTACCAGCTGTATCCAGTGAACCTGAAGTGATCAGGAAGAAAATTAGTATACTGCTGCAATGCATCACATGAACAGAAGAGAACAGTATGTTTCTTTCTCCCTCATTCCACTTTCTCTTCTCCCTCACTTCTCCCTCATTCCACTTTCCCTTCTCCCTCACTTCTCCCTCATTCCACTTTCTCTTCTCCCTCACTTCTCCCTCATTCCACTTTCTCTTCTCCCTCACTTCTCCCTCATTCCTCATTCTCTTCTCCCTCACTTCTCCCTCATTCCACTTTCTCTTCTCCCTCACTTCTCCCTCATTCCTCGTTCTCTTCTCCCTCACTTCTCCCTCATTCCTCTTTCTCTTCTCCCTCACTTCTCCCTCATTCCTCTTTCTCTTCTCCCCACACTGTCTTTTCAGTGGCTAGGCCCAGAGCTCTTCCATCATGTCAGGAATGAGGTTAACTAATGGGGCATGAAGGGGCAGCCTGATATCAGATGCCATCAGTCCTCTCGGAAGGCCAGACAGACGGTTCAATCAGAAATCTATCTTTTTTTGACTGTCTTTTGCTCTATCCAGCACCATGAAAAGGACCCTCTCTAATCAGTTTCACTGTTAACACCTGGGTTTAAATAGTCAGCGTCTTCGTTACATTAGGCAGTGAGGTGTGTCTGATTATCGGTATAATGTTTCTGGAACTATTCCATTGGTTTTATAATGCCAGGCAAGACAACTGCACCTAGTATTTGAGAAGAGAAAACAGAAGTAATAACTACATTTATGGGCCCATAACTAGGCTACCCTGGGGCGGCAGGGTAGCCCAGTGGTTAGAGCGTTGGACTAGTAACCGGAAGGTTGCAAGTCCAAACCCCCCAGCTGACAAGGTACAAATCTGCCGTTCTGCCCCTGAACAGGCAGTTAACCCACTGTTCCTAGGCCGTCATTGAAAATAAGAATTTGTTCTTAACTGACTTGCCTAGTTAAATAAAGGTAAAATAAAAAATAAAATAAAAATATATTTGGAAACTACCTGGTTACAAAGTACATCATTATGAGAAAAGTGTATTACCAATTTAATTCAATAATAATTTAAAGTAGGCCTAATTAGGCCACCAGAAAATACCAAATACCATTTCCACCAAGATCTTGCACTGTAAAACCTTTTTGTTTGGGCTCACAGATGTAATAACACAGTTAATTGGTAGCTTGGAAACAGTGATACATTGAAGTGTAACATCAAAGACCGCTGTGTGGCTCATATAGAGCGGTTAACCAATTATAAGTAGCTAATTAGCTATCCACCAGCAGCAAATTATGTCTTATCTCATAATGGAGGGCTATCAGGCACTTGATAGGACACCAGAGACTAGAGACTATCATTCATTGTGAGAGCTTGATAACAATGGATGAATCCATAGAGGTAACGCCTCCTGAAATGTGTCAAGCCCAAAGAAGAAACCTTGTAAAAACACTCATATTTTAGAACATATTAGGCCTTGAAGTACTGTAGAGAGTACATGGTCGCTGTTGGCTGGGACCAACCTAGGTGACACGAGGTAAAACAGCAGGGTAAGTCTCGCAGGTGCCGGGCTGGCGCTGCAGCTAGCTCAGGCAGGTTGTGGCACTCCTGTCCCCATCCATAAGCTGGGGGGCGTTTTGTAACAAAGATGACCGGTGCTAGGTGCCAAAGCCAGTCTGTCAAACAAACAGACCCACCACCCCCAGGCCACGCCAGCCTTGGCAACACAGTAACCCACACAGATGATCTTGGGACAGGCCGGGCCTGCTAGTCGACAGACGTCACACACACAGGCTGGAGTGTGATGTCTGCCGAGGCTGGTTCTAGAGGTGTAATAGGTCGTAGCTGGTGATGGATGACCGTTCAACCTCTGTTACCCATCTGTCAGATAGCTAGGGACTAATCGTACCATCCGAGCCTGATATTACACTGAGGTTGTGTTTTAATTGCTGCCTCAATTAACAAATACAGATAAACTGGAAATAGAATGACTTGATGTTGGCTTGTATTCACACCTATCATTAGTTCTGTTTATGACTAGTGATGCTGGTTAACATGCCTGATGTACAGTATACATAAAGGAAGCTTTAATGTCATGATGGAGATTGAATTTAATATTTAATATTAAAAGTATTTATTTATAAAGCAGTTTTTTGATGGGATTTCAGTTTTTCCTTTGGTGAAATTCAGGACATCAATTGTGTTTGACATGTCTCAGTATCAGGGGACACAGGCAGTCACAGATAAACATCAAATTGTAAAGATCTGAAGTGGAACCTAACTTGTCGTTTGATTACTATATGTGTCCAGGGAGCTGGTTAAAGATCATTTAATATGTCACCATGTTGGCAACATCTAAAAATGGAATCAAAAGAATGTTAAATCAGTTCCAATGTTAATGGAAAAATTAACTAATATTATAATACTGTATGTGTATTAAATGTCTCGGGGATAATCGTTTTCTTGTCTTTGCAAAAACATACTCTGAGCACATCACATCGTACTCCATTTATGCCGCATGACAGGTTGTATATACCTGATACTCAAGGGCTCTGGCTTTGCCATGCGAAGGTGTGTGACTGACTCCCTCCACAAAAATCAATGGCTTACTCAGTGATTGATGTTCTCAGTGATAAGAGGAGAGAGTTGTCATATTTCATCAGGCTTCCTTCCTCACACGGCAAGAGGCTGTATTTGTTAGCTAATCCCGTTACAACGACAGCATCAGATTTTTTGACTGGGGAGGGGGATAGTGGGGGCAGTGGTGGGGGCGGACTATCCCCTGAGAATGATTTCATTTCTCAAAATATGTTTTACTTAAATTAGCCCCCTGAAATATCTCTCTCTCTCTCGCACTCTCTCCTCGTCTCCTAAACTGAGTAAAGACACGCGTATGGAGGTGTAGAATAAATGGAAGTGAAATTGACCTACTTCAAAAAGGAAATGTTCGCTCAATCCCTCACACTAGAAACATGAGAAATATAAATGAGCTGAATGAATAAATAAAGTCTCCAGGCTTTGACAGACTGACTCGTAACAGCTCAGAATGAGAGGAGAAGCTGTGATGAACACACACACCAACGCATGACTCTCCATCACTCATTAACTCTGACCCAAATAATTAGAGACACTGGAAGCTGTTAAAACACAGAGCAGATTGTGTGTGTTTTTGAAAGAGTGGTTTGTGTGTGTGCTCGTACGTGTGCGTGTGTGTGTTTGTGCGTGCGTGAATGTGTTTATAAATGTGCGTGACCTACATACCACTGGTTTAGAAAAGCTGTCATACATCACATTAAATCACTCTTCCGTCATCTAACTAATACAATGAGGCATATCACAATGAAAATTACATTACGATAAGGTTCTTTGTGACGGGGAGGGAAAATGCCTTCCCTTGTCTTCTCTGACACTTGGAGGGTTTTGTCTGAGAAGTACTTGTCTGAGAAGTACTTGTCTGAGAAGTACAGTTGAAGTCGGAAGTTTACAGACACTTAGGTTGGAGTCATTTAAAACTTGTTTTTCAACCACTCCACAAATTTCTTGTTAAAAACTATAGTTTTGGCAAGTCAGTTACGACATCTACTTTGTGCATGACACAAGTCATTTTTCCAACAATTGTTTACAGACAGATTATTTCACTTGTAATTCACTGTATCACAATTCCAGTGGGTCAGAATTTTACAAACACTAAGTTGACTGTGCCTTTAAACAGCTTGGAATTTTAAAAAAAAATGATGTCATGGCTTTAGATGCTTCTGACAGTCTAATTTACATCATTTGAGTCAAATGGAGGTGAACCTGTAGATGTATTTCAAGGCCAACCTTCAAACTCAGTGCCTCTTTGCTTGACATCATGGGAAAATGTTTTACACCGTGCGCCTCACGGCATAACACGGTGCCTGCCTGGTCCCTTTCTCTCCACGGTAAGCACGGGGAGTTGGCACAGGTCTCCTACCTGACTTGGGCCACACTCCCCGTGTGCCCCCGCCCAATACATTTTTGGGGCTGTCTCTCGGGCTTCTAACCGCGCTGCCGTGCTGCCTCCTCATAGTGGTATGAGGAGGCGCACGGTGTCCCCGGTGCGCAGGCATAGCCCGGTGCGATACATAGCAGTGCCTCGTATCGGCCGGGCTAGAGTGGGCATCGAGCCAGGTGCTATGAAGCCGGCTCAGCGCATCTGGGCCGGGGTACATGGCACCAGCCTTACGCATGGTGTCCCCGGCTCGCCAGCACAGCCCAGTGCGGGCTTTCCACCTCGCCGCACTGGCCTGGCTACGGGGAACATTCAACCAGGTAAGGCGGGGCAGGCTCCAGTGCACCTTCACGGTCCGGTCTGTCCGGTGCCACCTCCACGCACCAGCCCTCCAGTGGCAGCCCCCCGCACCAGGCTGTCTCTCCACTTTCGCTGCCTCCAGCTCAGCCTTGGGGCGGCAATATTCTCCAGCCTGTGCCCAGGGTCCCTTGCCGTCCAGAATCTCCTCCCATGTCCAGGAGTCCTGATATCGCTGCTGCTGCTGCTGCTGCTGCTTGGTCCTTTGGTGGTGGGTGATTCTGTAATGGCCGTTGTTGGTGGAAGAAGGTGAGGACCAAGGTGCAGCGTGGTATGTGTCCATGTTTATTAAATGAACAAGGAAAAAAACAAAATAAAATAAAATAAAATAAAATAACAAAGAAACGACCGAAAACAGTTCTGTCTGGTGCAGACACACAACAGAAAACAGAAAACAATCACCCATGAAACACAATAGAAAACAGGCTCCCTAATATGGTTCTCAATCAGGGACAACGATTGACAGCTGCCTCTGATTGAGAACCATACCAGGCCAAACACAGAAATAGCAAATCATAGAAAAACTAACATAGACAACCCACCCAACTCACACCAACTCTGACCGCCCTAAAACAAAGACATAACAAAAGAACTAAGGTCAGGACGTGACAGCCGCTCAGCAAGGAAGATGCCACTACTACAAAACTGCAATAAAAAAGCCAGACGGTTTGCAACTGCAAATTGGGACAGTGAAACGCTCGCGGGGCGACAGTGAAACGCTCACAGACTAACAGTGAAACGCTCACGGGGCAACAGTGAAACGCTCACAGACTAACAGTGAAACGCTCGCGGGGCGACAGTGAAATGTTCACAGACTAACAGTGAAACGCTCGCGGGGCGACAGTGAAATGCTCACAGACTAACAGTGAAATACTTGCAGGGCGACAGTGAAGTGCTCGCAGGCCAACTAGCTCTCACAGTTTTACATCAGAATTACAAGTGTTTAAGTGTTTAAGGTTAAGTTTAGGCATTAACTCAGAATTTTTAAGGTTAGTGTTATGTTTAGCCATTAACTCTGAATGGTTACAGTAACGGCTTAAAACTTTATAACTGAAACCTACTTGAAGGTAACAGCGCTCACTGTTGCCCCTAGTGGCAGGTTTTCACGTCATCTCCCGACATACTCAGGCATGGATGGACATTGAATGCTGACTTGTATCACTTGTGCAGTGGCTGCACAGGCAGCGCGACCCACAGGGCCAGACATTTACATACTCACACGCGGAGATACAGTAATGACTAGGCGGGTTGCAGTAACCTGTTGTTTTGGGAAATGTAATGTAATGTCTTTTGTGTCTGGCCTCTGAGTAATAGCAGGGCTGAAGACTCACCTGCAGCGACGGAAGAGAGGAGAGGAGCTATTGCTCTGGACTCAATAGGAGATTTCTCTCTGTCTCGGTTTATCTCTCTCTCTTGCATGCTCTCTCTCTCTCACACACACACACACTCTCTCTCTCTCGCACGTACCCACGTACAGTACAATGTCACACAATGTCACAGTAGACGCATGTGCACAATGCCATGTGAGCTACTGAGCAGAGCTGCTCTTTTTGAGGACAGCCACAGGGGAGAAGAGGTTTATTCTTTCAACAATGAACCATCACCATGCCAACCACATTGTTGTTCTCGGTGCCAGCCTTGGCCTTGGCTCTGCCCACATGTTAGCAGAAGATGATTCAAGGACATTAAGCTCGCTGGTGGTTCCAATTCAAAGTGCGTTTGTGTTTGTGAGGTTGTGTGTGTGTGTGTGAGTTTGTGTGTGTGTCTCTGCGTGTGCGTTTGTGAGGTTGTGTGTGTGTCTCTGCGTGTGTGTTTGTGAGGTTGTGTGTGTGTCTCTGCGTGTGTGTGTGTGAGGTTGTGTGTGTGTGTGAGGTTGTGTGTGTGTCTCTGCGTGTGTGTGTGTGTGTGTGAGGTTGTGTGTGTGTGTCTCTGCGTGTGTGTTTGTGAGGTTGTGTGTGTGTCTCTGCATGTGTGTGTGTGCGCACTTGTGTGTGTTTGTGTGTGTTTCAATTCAACGCTCCCATGCCAACATTCTCTCTCTCCACAGTTCTCCTCCAGAAAGTCTGCTTCCTGTTCTTCCTTCTGTAATAGAGAGCAAATTACAGGAAACAC
>NC_034203.2:30499379-30516879 GCF_002021735.2 Oncorhynchus kisutch | reverse complement strand
CTACTGTAGTTTACTCTACTCTGCTCTGCTCTGCTCTACTCTACTCTACTCTGCTATACTCTAGTTTACTCTAGTTAGGCCTTCATATTTTATGCTGCTTCTTAGCCCCAGCAGACCAGAAGAAGATAGAACAGGAGAACTTCTGTAAGAATAACTGGCTAAAGCGGAGTTGTGAATGAACACACTGATGACGTGATACATTCAAATTACACATGTATGCATTCATATTATCAGTAGACAATGATGGTTAACATCCTCGTAACATTCAAAGGTTCATCTTTATTGGATGCTGGGCTCCCGAACCAATGTTGCAGTTGCCAACTACTCGTATCTGGAGGGCCACGTATGACTCTCCATCTGGTGCCATCCTGCCATCTGTCCTTTCCTCGTCCCCATTTAACTGAGGCGGGGGGCACAGACACTATCTTCTCACAGCCAGCTAGTCCATTGACTCCACTCCGTAACTGGTATGGTTCTCTCAATAGGCTGAGGTATTTTCGTCTCAGGTGGGTAATTGGAGTGCTTTAGTCTGAATTGATCCAGGAACCAGTTACACTACTGCACCCACGCTCTACTACACCTACAAATCAAACAAATCCAAATGTATTTGTTACATGCGTCGAATACAATGGGTGTGAAATGCTTGCTTTTGAGCCTTCTTCAACGATGCAGAGTTTAAAAAATGTTAGATAAATAGTAGACAAGCGGAATAAAATACACAACAATGGAGCTATATGCAGGGATCTGGTATCAGATCATTGTGGAACTATATACTGGGAGTACCTGTACCAGATCAATGTGCAGAGGTATGAGGTATTTGAGGTAGATACTGTATGTAAATGAAGGCAGGGTAAAGTGACTAGAAATCAGGATAGATAATAATAATAATACGAGTAAGAATAAAGAACAGAGTAGCAGCAGCATATAAGTGTGTGTGTGTGTGTGTGTGCGTGTGTGTGTGTACACTGTATATACAAAACTATGTGCACACCCCTTCAAATGACTGAATTTCAGACACACTCATTGCTGACAGGTGTATAAAATCAAGAACACAGCCATGCAATCTCCATAGACAAACATTGGTAGTAGAATGGCCTTACTGAAGAGCTCAATGACTTTCAACGTGGCACCGTCTTAGGATGCACCTTTCCAACAGTTCGTCAAGTTTCTGCTCAGCTCGAGCTGAAGTGGAAACGTCTAGGAGCAACGTCTAGGAGCAACAACAGCTAAACTGTGAAGTGGTAGGCCACACAAGCTCACAGAACGGGAACGCCGAGTGCTGAAGCGCGTAAAGCGACAAAATCCTCTGCCCTCAGTTGCAACACTCACTACAGCGTTCAAAACTGCTTCTGTAAGAAATGTCAGCAGAATAACTGTTCGTCAGGAGCTTCATGAAATGGGTTTCCATTGCCGAGCAGCCACACACAAGCCTGAGATTACCATGCGCAATACCAAGTGTCGGATGGAGTACTGTAAAGCTAGCCGCCATTGGACTCTGGAGCAGTGGTAATACGTTCTCTGGAGTGATGGATCACACTTCACCATCTGGCAGTTAACAGATTAATCTGTGTTTGGTGGATGCCAAGAGAACGCTACCTGCCCGAATGCTTAGTGCATACTGTAAAGTTTGGTGGATGAGGAATAATGGTCTGGGGCTGTTTTTCTTGGTTCGAGCCAGGCACCTTAGTTCCAGTGAAGGGAACTCTACACCATACAATGACATTCTAGGTGATTCTGTGCTTCCAACTTTGTTGCAACAGTTTGGGGAAGTCCCTTTCCTGTTTCAGCATGACAATGCCCCCATGCACAAAGTGAGGTCCATACAGATATGGTTTGTCAAGATTGTTGTGGAAGAACTTGAACTGGCCTTCACAAAGCCCTGACCTCAACCCCATTGAACATCTTTGGGATGAATTGAAACTCCGACTGTGAGCCAGGCCTAATCGCTCAACATCAGTGCCCGACCTCACTAATGCTCTTGTGGCTGAATGGAAACAAGTCCCCGCAGCAATATTCCAACATCTAGTGGAAAGCCTTCCCAGAAGAGTGGAAGCTGTCATAGGTTCCAAGATGGCGTAGCAGTCGGACGTGTGTGTTTGTCTCTGTCTTATCCTGTGTCTTATCCCATGTAAATAGCCGGTCTTTTTCATATATATCTCAATCTCACTTTTCTATGAACTAAGTATATTTTGCTGCAACCTGCCTCACCCAATGTGGTAGGGATATGCTATTTTTATTCCTTATAACTGGAACTTCCATCAGGAGCTAGCCAGCTAACTAGCTACTAGTCTTTGTTAGCCACGGCTAGCGGTCTTCACCTTTTTCTCGGTCACCAGCCAGCCTTAACCCGGATAATACCTGCCAGTCTGCACAGCGCGATATCAACCCAGAGCATATTGGACTGATTCTCTCATCATCGGATTCCTGCCGCTGCGGTTCATTACACCGGATCATCCTAGCTAGCTAGCTGCAAATGAGTGGCTACTGTTAGCTAACGCCTCTGTCCCCAAGGAAGCACCAGCTATCCTTGAGCTAGCCTCGAGCTAGGCCCATATACCAGCTAATGCTAGGGCTACAATACCTCCTTTGCCAATTGTCCTGAACCCTTTATTGTC
The DNA here is from genome assembly GCF_002021735.2 of Oncorhynchus kisutch. NCBI lineage: Eukaryota > Metazoa > Chordata > Actinopteri > Salmoniformes > Salmonidae > Oncorhynchus > Oncorhynchus kisutch. The sequence continues at coordinate 30,514,264 of NC_034203.2, read as the reverse complement.
GTGAAGGAGCCCCGCCAATCCATCACGACTGGACTGCCGACGTGATCGCCCAATGTGGTCTCAATAGGATATTCTGTTACGATGTCGCCGAAGAACCATCTACTAGCCCCGGCCCGCTAGCTTCTCGGAACGCTGTGTCCCCTGCTCGCCTAGAGAAGTAGTGACTAGCGAATGACACCCTGACTCTGCTCTTTTGACCCTATGATCACTCGGCTACACAGCTGATGCCCTCTGGACTGTTTTAATAACACGGTACCTCATTTTGTTTACCTGTCGGCACCAGCCTCGAATTCAGGCCCTGAATGTACCTAACTGACCCGCTCTGCACATTCATCACCATTTACCCGTTGTTGTCTTAGCTCTCCTGATCAACACCTGTGATTGCTTTATGCCTCTCTCTAATGTCAATATGCCTTGTCTACTGCTGTCTTGGCTAGTTCTAATTGTTTTATTTCACTGTAGAGCCCTCAGTCCCGCTCAACATGCCTTAGATAGCTCTTTTGTCCCACCCCACACACATGCGGAGACCTCACCTGGCTTAACTGGTGCTTCCAGAGACAAAACCTCTCTCATTGTCACTCAATACCCTGGGTTTACCTCCACTGTACTCACATCCTACCATACCATTGTCTGTACATTATGCCCTTAATCTATTCTACCACACCCAGAAATCTGTTCCTTTTATTATCTGTTCCCAATGCACTAGACGACCAGTTCTTATAGCCTTTAGCCGTACCCTCATCCTACTCCTCCTCTATTCCTCTGGTGATGTAGAGGTTAACCCAGGCCCTTTAGCCCCCAGTTATACTCCTATTTCCCAGGCGCTCTCATTTGTTGACTTCTGTAACCGTAAAATTTCAGTTAACAAAGTTTCATGCATGTTAACATCAGAAGCCTCCTCCTAAGTTTCTTTTATTCACTGTTTTCGCACACCCTGCCAACCCTGATGTCCTAGCCATGTCTGAATCCTGGCTTAGGATGGCCACCAAAAATTCTGAAATTTCCATCCCCAAATACAACATTTTCCACCAACATAGAACTGCCAAAGGGGGCGGAGTTGCAATCTACTGCAGAGATAGCCTGCAGAGTTCTGTCATGCTACCCAGGTCTGTGCCCAAACAGTTCAAGCGTCTACTCCAGACTTGACTGCCCTTGACCAGCACAAAAACATCCTGTGGCGCACTGCATTAGCATCGAATAGCTCCTGCGATATGCAACTTTTCAGGGAAGTTAGGAACTAATATACGCAGGCAACTAAGAAAGCAAAGGCTAGCTTTTTCAAACTGAAATGTGCATCCTGTAGCACAAACATCAAAAGGTTCTGGGACAATGTAAAGCCCATGGAGAATAAGAGCACCTCCTCCCAGCTGCCCACTGCACTGAGGCTAGGAAACACTGTCACCACCGATAAATCTACGATAATTGAGAATTTCAATAAGCATTTTTCTATGGCTGGCCATGCTTTCCACCTGGCTACCCCTACCTCGGTCAACAGCTCTGCACCCCCCACAGCAACTTGCCCAAGCCTCCCCACCTCTCCTTCACTCAAATCCAGGTAGCTGATGTTCTGAAAGAGCTGCAAAATCTGGACCCCTACAAATCAGCTGGGCTAGACAATCTGGACCCTCTCTAAAATTATCTGCCGCAATTGTTGCAAACCCTATTTCTAGCCTGTTCAACCTCCCTTTCATATCGTCTGAGATCCCTAAAGAGGAAAGCTCCCGCCGGCATCCCCCTCTTCAAAGGGGGAGACATTCTAGACCCAAACTGTTACAGACCTATATCTATCCTACCCTGCCTTTCTAAAGTCTTCGAAAGCCAAGTTAACAAACAGATCACCGACCATTTCGAATGCAATCTGGTTTCCAAGCTGGTCATGGGTGCACCTCAGCCATGCTCAAGGTCCTAAACAATATCATAACCGCCATCGATAAAAGACAACACTGTGCAGCCGTCTTCATCGACCTGGCCATGGCTTTTGACTCTGTCAATCACCGCATTCTAATTGGCAGACTCAACAGCCTTGGTTCTCAAATGACTGCCTCGCCTGGTTCACCAACTACTTCTCAGAGTTTAGTGTGTCAAATCGGAGAGCCTGTTGTCCGGATGGGGGTGACACAGGGTTCAGTTCTCGGGCAGACTCTGTTCTCTGTATACATCAATTATGTCGCTCTTGCTGCTGGTGATTCTCTGATCCACCTCTACGCAGATGACACCATTCTGTATACTTCTGGCCCTTCTTTGGACATTGTGTTAACAAACCTCCAAAGGAGATTCAATGCCATACAACACTCCTGCCCGTCTAGCATCACTACTCTGGTCGGTTCTGACATAGAATATGTGGACAACTACAAATACCTAGGTGTCTGGTTAGACTGTAAACTCTCCTTCCAGACTCACATTAAGCATCTCCAATCCAAAATTAAATCTTGAATCGGCTTCCTATTTCGTAACAAAGCATCCTTCGCTCATACTGCCAAACTTACCCTCATAAAACGGACTATCCTACAAATCCTTGACTTCGGCGATGCCATTTACGAAATAGCCTCCAGCACTCTACTCATCAAATTGGATGTAGCCTATCACGGTGCCATCCGTTTTGTCACCAAAGCCCCATATACTACCCACCACTGCGACCTGTATGCTCTCGTTGCCTGGCCCTCGCTTCGTATTCGTTGCCAAACCCACTGGCTCCAGGTCATCTATAAGTCTTTGCTAGGTAAAGCCCAGACTTATCTCAGCTCACTGGTCACCATAGCAGCACCCACTCGTAGCGTGGGCTCTAGCAGATATATTTAGCTGATCATTCCCAAAGCCTCCTTTGGCCGCCTTTCCTTCCAGTTCTCTGCTGCCAGTGACTGGAACAAATTGCAGTCTGCTGGAGTCTATACAGCTGGAGTCTATATCTCCCTCACTAACTTTAAGCATCAGCTGTCACAGCAGCTTACCGACCATTGCACCTGTACACAGCCCATCTGTAAATAGCCCACCCAACTACCTCATCCACATATTGTTATAAATTTTTTGTTCTTTTGCACCCCAGTATCTCTACTTGCACGTTCATCTTCTGCACATCTATCACTCCAATGTTAATGGTAAATTGTAATTATTTCACCACTATGGCCTATTTATTGCCTTATCTCCCTAATCTTACTACATTTGCACACACTGTATATAGATTTTTCTATTGTGTTATTGACTGTTGTGTTGTTTGTGTCGCACTGCTTTGCTTTATCTTGGCCAGGTCGCAGTTGTAAATGAGAACTTGTTCTCAACTGGCCTACCTGGTTAAATAAAGGTGTTCTCAACTGGCCTACCTGGTTAAATAAAGGTGTTCTCAACTGGCCTACCTGGTTAAATAAAGGTGAAATAAAAACATGAAATACAAATAAAAAAGAATAGCAGCAAAGGGGGGACCAATGACTGATTTTTGGAATGAAATGTTCGACGAGCAGGTGTCCACATACTTTTGGTCATGTAGTGTATGTGTGTGTGTACAGTATATGTGTGTGTGTGTGTGTATGCGTGTGTGTTGTGTCGTTTGCGTGTGTCTGTGTTATGTGTTTGGGTTTTGTGTGAGTGTGAGTGTATTGTTTGTGCGTGTGTGAGTGAGTGTGTATATAGTGTGTGTGTGTGTTCTGTCGTTTGCGTGTGTGTGTTATGTGTTTGGGTTTTGTGTGAGAGTGTGAGTGTATTGTTTGTGCGTGTGTGAGTGTGTATATAGTGTGTGTGTGTTGTGTCGTTTGCGTGTGTGTGTTATGTGTTTGGGTTTTGTGTGAGTGTATTGTTTGTGCGTGTGTGAGTGTGTATATAGTGTGTGTGTGTGTGTTGTGTCGTTTGCGTGTGTGTGTTATGTGTTTGGGTTCTGTGTGAGAGTGTGAGTGTATTGTTTGTGCGTGTGTGTGAGTGTGTATATAGTGTGCATACAGTGCCTTCAGAAAGTGTTCACACCCCTGACTTATTACACATTTTGTTGTGTTACAAGGTGGGATTAAAATAGATTTAATTGTCTTTTTTTGTCAACGATCTACACAAAATACTGTAAATGTAAATAACGTGAACATTTGTAAAATACCAGTATATCTTAATTAGATAATTATTCCAACCCCTGAGTCAATACATGCTAGAATACCCTTTGGCAGTGATTACAGCTGTGAATAATTCTGTGTAAGTCTCTAAGAGCTTTGCACATCTGGATTGTTAAATATTTGCACATTATAATTTCTTATTATTATTCAAGCTCTGTCTAGTTGGTTGTTGATCATTGTTTGACAGCCATTTTCTAGTCTTGACAGATTTTTGAAGCCGATTTAAGTCAAAGCTGTAACTATTCAACTCAGGAACATTCATTGTCGTATTGGTAAGCAATCTACTGTATATTTGGCTTTGTGTTTTATGTTGTTATCCTGCTGAAAGGTGAATTTGTCTCCCAGTGCCTGTTGGAAAGCAGAATGAAAGAGGTTTTCCTTTAGGATTTTACCTGTGCTTAGCTCTATTCCGTTTATGTTTATCCAAAAAACTTGCCGATGACAAGCACGCCAATAACATGATGCAGCCACCACCATGCTTGAAAATATCAAGAGTGGTACTCAGTGATATGTTGTGTTGTATTTGCACCAACATAACGCTTTGTATTTCAAATTAATTAATTCACCTTTAATTCACTTTTTTGCTGTTTTACTTCAGTGCCTTATTGCAAACAGGATGCATGTTGTGGAATATTTTTTATTTTGCTTCCTTCTTTTCACTTTCATTTAGGTTAGTATTGTGGTGTAACTACAATATTGATCAATCCTTAGTTTTCTCTTATCACAGCCATTAAACTCTGTAACTGTTTTAAAGTTACCATTGGCCTCATTGGAAAATTCTGGAGCGGTTTCCTTCATCTCCGGCAACTGAGTTATGAATGACATCTGTATCTTTGTAGTGACATTGTGGGGTGCTGTGTATGGTCTGGTGACACACAATCTAAATGTAATCCATTTAAAATTCAGGCTGTAACACAACAACATTTTAAATTCAAGGAGTGTGAATACTTTATGAAGGCACTCTATATAGTCTTGTGAGTGTGCAAAGTGTCAGTGCAAGATAGGGTCAACGCAGAGAAGTCCGGGTAACTATTTAGCAGTCTTATGGCTATTTAGTAGTCTTGTGGCTTGGGGTAAAAGCTGTCTCGGAGCCTGCTGGTCCGTTTGCCGGACTGTAGCAGAGTGAACAGTCTATAGTTTGGGTGTCTTGGCAATTTCGGGACTTTCTCTGACATCGAGGTCCTGGGTGACAGGGAGCTCGGCCCCAGTGATGTATTGGGCTTTCCCTACTACCCTCTGTAGAGCTTTGTGTCGGAGATGGTGTATTTTCCATACTAAGCGGTGATGCAGCAAGTCAAGCTGTTCTCGATGGTGCAGCTATAGAACCTTTTGAGGATCTGAGGGCCCATGTCAAATCTTATCACCCTCCTGAGGGGGAAAAGGAGCTGTCAAGCCCTCTTCACGACTGTGTTGGTGTGTGTGGACCATGTTAAGTCCTTAGTGATGTGGACGCCAAGGAACTTGAAGTTCTTGACCTGCTCCACTAAATCCCTGTCGATGTGGATGGTCTCCCCTCTTTCTCCTCTAGTCCACAATCAACTCCTTGGTCTCACTGACGTTTGGGGGAGAGGTTGTTGTCCTGGCACCACACTGCCAAGGCTCTGACCTCCTCCCTGTAGGCTGTCTAATCGCCGTTGGTGATCAGGGCTACCACCGTCGTGTCATCAGCAAACTTGATGATGGTGTTGAAGTCATGCATAGCCACGCAGTCATGGGTGAACAGGGAGTACAGGGACTACCCACCCGTGAGGGGCCCGCATGTTGAGGTTCAGCGTGGCAGAGGTGTTGTTGCCTACAAGACTCCACCCATGGTCCCATTAAGATTTTTGAGTGCCAAAGTGATGTGGGATTGTGGTGGGATGTAGACAGCTTTGATAATTATGGATGAGAACTCTCTTGGTAGGTAAACATGTCTGCAGCTTATAGTAAGATATTCTGTATGGATAAAACTCTAGTTTTCCTTCACACTGGAAGCAGCGCACCAGTTGGTGTTTATGAAGAGGCACTCCCCTCCCCTTTGGACTTATCTGAGGCTGATGTTGTCCGATCGTGCCACTGAGTTCTATGTTCATAGATTGAGCCAGCCTAGTTTCTGAAATGCATATAATATTGCCGTTTTTCAAGTCTCTCTGATAGGAGACTCTTGAATGATCTTATTCTCGAGTGACTGAACATTTTCCAATAAAACGGAGGGAAGTGCCGGTGGATTTTCTCTTCGTCACAGTCTCACCAGGATGCCAGCCCATTTATCACATATACACCTGCAGCGGTAGCCCATGAAACAAAGGAATAACGTCCGGTGTGAACAAAGGTGTGAACAAAGGAACAGCTGTGTTGGACTTGAAGTCAGATTAAAAATAGTCTGGGTAGCCATTTGATTAGATGTTCAGGAGTCTTATGGCTTGGGGGTAGAAGCTGTTTAGAAGCCTCTTGGACCTAGACTTGGTGTTCCGGTACCGCTTGCCATGCGGTAGAAGAGAGAACAGTCTATGCCTAGGGTAGCTGGAGTCTTTGGCAATTTTAGGGCCTTCCTCTGACACCGCCTGGTATAGAGGTCCTGGATGGCAGGAGGCCCTGGCCGTGCTGTCATGAGTGAACAGGGAGTACAGGAGGGGACTGAGCACGCACCCCTGAGGGGCCCCCGTGTTGAGGATCAGCATGGTGAATGTGATGTTACCTACCCTTATCACATAGGTGTTCCTTTTGTCCAGTTGGGAAAGGACAGTGTGGAGTGCAATAGAGATCGCATCATCTGTGGATCTGTTAGGGCGGTATGTAAATTGGAGTGGGTCTAGGGTTTCAGGGATAATGGTGTTGATGTGAGCCATGACCAGCCTTTTCGAAGCACTTCATGGCTACAGACGTAAGTACTACCGGTCGGTAGACATTTAAGCTTTTTGTGTGTATGGAACATTTCTGTGATCTTTTATTTCAGCTCATGAAACATGGAACCAACACTTTACGTGTTTATATTTTGTTCAGTATACTTCTGTACAAAAAAGGAAACAATTTTTTTTTCACTAAATAGCAAGTCAGAACTCTTAAGATGTCGGCCTTCTCCGTCAGTGCCATCTTTTGTACGCTCTACTACACTACTGCACCCACGCTCTAGTACAAAAAGTGGGTCCTAGCAGTGGCTGCTATACTTTGATGTATCTCTAGCCTAGCAAGCTACTTTGCACATTTCAACTCTCTGAGACTTCAAAAACACTGACTAGGGAGCAGTGATTCCTCCAGGGGACAAGAGTGTGTGTCATATCTCTCTTCTTCCGAAAGCTAGAAACATCATTTAAACAACATCCCCATCCCCTACAGCGGTTGGTTCCCAAATCCAGCAACAGTGTAGTGCTCTCACCGTGATGTGAACCCTGGGCATATACTGCAGGGATTATCCTGCTGTATCTAGACTCTGTTTCTAGATGCTGTAGCAACACTTGCATTTCCTATGCAGGGAGGGCTGCTTGGGGTTTTTGTGGCTCTTTGCATAAATCCACAAAATCTCTCCTCAAGTGTGATTACACAGTTGGCATACAGTACAAGGTAAAGCACCAATTTAATTAGGGGACTCAGAGGATGGAAGCACTGGACGAGACAGTACTATAGTAGTACAATATATTTTGTTAAGACTTGATGAAAGATGATATAAGGTGCCTTCAGAAAGTATTCATACACCTTGACTTATTCAACATTTTGTTGTGTTACAGCCTGGATAACATTTATTCGTTTTCTCACCCATCCCCACACAATACCCCATAATGACAAAGTGAAAGAAAGTGAAAGAAAGTCTAATTAAATTCAGAAATATCTGGCACCAAACCTGGCACCATCCCTATGGTTAAGCATGGTGGTGGCAGGATCATGCTATGGGGATGTTGTTGTGTTATTGGACATGTGGAGCACAAAATGGATGTGTAATGTAGTTTCTCTCTAATTGTTGAAGAACATGCATGTCAGCTGATACTGTATGAGGCAGGACTCATCTCCAATGCTCAGTGACTATAGGCGGGTTGGTTGTTTAGCAACAAAACCGACGCTTGCGCAACTATGGGGCAAAACAGACAGGGTTGGCTTAGATTGTTGACAACATGTAAAGCTATATTTCGTCTCCATTAATACATTTGCACAATACAAATATATTGTTACAGTTGTTGGTTAGCTAGCTAGTGAATTTTAGCCATATTAGCATGGCCATGAAATCAGTCAAAAACACCTCAAAAAAACAAGACAGGATCAAGAACAAGATGAAACGAGCCACTTACGATTCCCCACATGGCAGTATAATTCTTGCTAGCAACCTGGCCCTCCAGAATCACAACGCGCTGACTTCTGCACTCACATGGTTAGGCTTCTCCTCTAGCAAGGAAACAAGCATGAATTCACTTACTGTACTTGGATAGTTTAATGACTTTAGCATCTTCAAGCCCTCTCCCCCCTTTAGAGAGTTGAGCCCTCTTGAATTAGTGAGCAAGTGTGCACAGCCAAGGCGACGTGAGGCTCTCCACGTTTCAACTGAGCCATCTTCATTCGCAGGGCAACTTAATTCTGCTTTTTTCCTTCCAATTTCTATTTCATTTTCCTGGGGAAGAGAAACACTGACAAGACATTTCACTGAAATATTTAGCGATGCGTGAAACTCAAATTACATTTCTGTAAGATGTAGTATGTGGATGGCATCTGTTTTCAGCGGTGGAATAAGCTCATTTGGTGTAATATGGTCTTAGTTTGTGGCTTGACGGTTTTTGTTAGGGATATTAAAGGCTGTCCTGCTCCTCTTCCGCAGAGCTTAGCCATGCAGCCGGTTTAAAATGCCCTGCAAACTGATGTGATGAAGGGTGTATATAGTCTCTTGGCCTAGAATAGTGAGGCAGAGCGGGGCCGGAAATAGTCTCAGCTAAACTCTCCAAGGTGCCGTCGACCTTGATTTGAAATACCACTATGTGTGTGTGTAAGCAGCAGCAGACAGTCACTTAATACTGACAAACCACCTCCAGGTTATGTAGAGACAGGTTACTCACAGACACAGACAAGTGGAGGGGTTGGGCCAACATAATCAAAACCCGGCGGACAGCAGAGGAAGACAAAATGAGAAAAATGTCAGTGTCAAGGCGATGGTTAGGTGACTGGGGGACTGGGGGAGAACGATGACAGACAGAGAGAGAGGCCAGACATACCAAAAGAGCCTGTAGATCTGTCCTCCATCGTCCACACCTCACTCACACTCCCTCTCTCCATCTTTCCCACTCTTTCTCCATCTCTTTCCAACTCTCTCCCCCTCCGCCTCTCTTTCTTTCTTTCTTCCCTCCCATCTTCTCATCCATCCATCAACCATGGGGGGCTTATGGGATTGTGGGCGTGCGTTGGACCGAGATGATTCCTCTCAATAGCAGCCTTTCATGCTGTTTGTCAACAGCCAACAGTGCCCATGGGAACAGAGGTGTGCAGTGCTCAGAAATCAAGGAGGATCAAGGCACTCTTCATGATATTAAAATGCCTTTATTGCAGTGGCATGTTGTTCAATAGAACAGATTCTAAAAAGCCGCTGACGTGTTTTGGCGTCATAGCCTTTATCAGGGAGACAGTGATGAAGGATGATGCTCAAATTGTCTCCTCAGACATTTCATATTAATATCCCATAAATATGTATTTTCCCACATACTGTACCCCTCCCTACACACACACATGTATGCAGATACGCACACACACACACACACACACACACACACACACACACACACACACACACACACACACACACACACACACACACACACACACACACACACACACACACACACACACACACACTCCTCTTAAACCTCTACCTCTTTCTTCCTCCCTCTCTCCCTCCCTCTCTTCCCCTCTCTCCCTCTCTCTTTCTCTCCCTCTCTCCCTCACTCTCTTCCACTCTCTCCCTCTCTCTCCCTCACTCTCTTCCACTCTCTCCCTCTCTCTCTCTCCCTCTCTCTCTCGCTCTCTATCTCTCTCCCTCTGCAGGTCAGGACCGCACTGAGACAGGGCTGATTAAGCGTTTCCGTGGTGATGGCGTGCGCTACAAGGCCAAGCTGATCGGGACTGATGAGGTGACAGCGGCACGCGGGGACAAGCTGTGCCAGGACTCCATGATGAAGCTCAAGGTATGTCTGTGTGTGTCTGAGGAGAGGGCGGTGGTATTCAGGTGTAGAAGAAGAAGTGAATTCAGCCATCTCTATTGATGCGTCTTTGCAGGAGCCAGATGTAGTTACAAATCCATCTACAGAAGAGAGAATATGAATGGTTTTATTATGTCTTTTCAACCATGCTGGAGACATAGTAGCATTACCGTACAGCCAGCAGGCAAAGCCATTTCCTGCTCTGATCTTCTCATATCAGATGTAGTTGCTCCACATGTCCAATAACACAACAGCAGGAGTTTTGTAGATCCATGCTGTGACATTTGAACAGTGACCTGCCTATGACTCCCATATCCAGCAGTCACTGCCAGTTACAGTCAATGTTCTCAGGTCAATACAGGCATTATATTATATAGACAGGCAGAAGAGGGGGACAGAGGGATGGAATAGAGGAGGGCGATGGAGGGATGGAATAGAGGAGGGTGATGGAGGGATGGAATAGAAGAGGGGGATGGAGGGATGGAATAGAGGAGGGCGATGGAGGGATGGAATAGAGGAGGGCGATGGAGGGATGGAATAGAAGAGGGGGATGGAGGGATGGAATAGAAGAGGGCGATGGAGGGATGGAATAGAAGAGGGGGATGGAGGGATGGAGTACAAGAGGGGGATGGAGGGATGGAATAGAAGAGGGGGATAGAGGGATGGAATAGAAGAGGGAGATAGAGGGATGGAATAGAAGAGGGGGATGGAGGGATGGAGTAGAAGAGGGGGATGGAGGGATGGAATAGAAGAGGGAGATAGAGGGATGGAATAGAAGAGGGGGATGGAGGGATGGAGTAGAAGAGGGGGATGGAGGGATGGAATAGATGAGGGAGATAGAGGGATGGAATAGAAGAGGGCGATGGAGGGATGGAATAGAAGAGGGGGATAGAGGGATGGAATAGAAGAGGGGGATGGAGGGATGGAATAGAAGAGGGGGATAGAGGGATGGAATAGAGGAGGGCGATGGAGGGATGGAATAGAAGAGGGGGATAGAGGGATGGAATAGAAGAGGGGGACAGAGGGATGGAATAGAAGAGGGGGATAGAGGGATGGAATAGAAGAGGGGGATGGAGGGATGGAATAGAAGAGGGGGATGGAGGGATGGAATAGAAGAGGGGGACAGAGGGATGGAATAGAAGAGGGGGATAGAGGGATGGAATAGAAGAGGGGGATGGAGGGATGGAATAGAAGAGGGGGATGGAGGGATGGAGTAGAAGAGGGGGATGGAGGGATGGAATAGAAGAGGGGGATAGAGGGATGGCATAGAAGAGGGGGATAGAGGGATGGAATAGAAGAGGGGGATAGAGGGATGGAATAGAAGAGGGGGATAGAGGGATGGAGTAGAAGAGGGGGATGGAGGGATGGAATAGAAGAGGGGGATAGAGGGATGGAATAGAAGAGGGCGATGGAGGGATGGAATAGAAGAGGGGGATAGAGGGATGGAATAGAAGAGGGGGATAGAGGGATGGAATAGAAGAGGGGGATAGAGGGATGGAATAGAAGAGGGGGACAGAGGGATGGAATAGAAGAGGGGGATGGAGGGATGGAGTAGAAGAGGGGGATGGAGGGATGGAATAGAAGACGGGGATAGAGGGATGGAATAGAAGAGGGGGACAGAGGGATGGAATAGAGGAGGGCGATGGAGGGATGGAATAGAGGAGGGGGATAGAGGGATGGAATAGAAGAGGGAGATAGAGGGATGGAATAGAGGGGGGCGATGGAGGGATGGAATAGAAGAGGGGGATAGAGGGATGGAATAGAAGAGGGAGATAGAGGGATGGAATAGAGGGGGGGATGGAGGGATGGAATAGAGGAGGGCGATGGAGGGATGGAATAGAAGAGGGAGATAGAGGGATGGAATAGAGGAGGGCGATGGAGGGATGGAATAGAAGAGGGAGATAGAGGGATGGAATAGAGGAGGGGGATGGAGGGATGGAATTGAAGAGGGGGATGGAGGGATGGAATAGAAGAGGGGGATAGAGGGATGGAGTAGAAGAGGGAGATGGAGGGATGGAATAGAAGAGGGGGATGGAGGGATGGAATAGAAGAGGGGGATAGAGGGCTGGAATAGGAGAGGGGGATTGTTAGTGGAATTTCTAAATTCCTGTATGTTTTGTAGCCAAAACCAGATTCTCACTCATTCTAATTCATTAATGAGTTGTAAGTTCATTAATTATGCATGAAGTAGATTGAGACCAGTCTTAAAAGCCAAAGGTAACAGCGTTTATTTCAAGAGAGTACTAACCACATACACATATTTCCACAGGTTATAAACTGAAAATGACATCAGCGTTTTCTAAACGTTCTATCTATTTCACAAGTAGAGGGGCCCTCAAGCTCTCGAGCCTTCGCGTTATCAGCACGAAGTCAAGGCCAGTCAGTATAAATCAACATTCTAGACAGTCTGGAGATGGGCCGTTCCTACCATCTGGAGATTGTACAAATGTATGAACTAAGGAACAGACCGTCATTGTTACTAAACTCCTGACTACATTATATACAATTGGGAATGGGAGCAAGAGAGAAAATTCACATGTACAGTACATTATAGCATTTGGACTAGTCAGTTCTGATTGGAATGTATACATAATTAGTCATTTCAACCATCATTTCCTCTAACAGGGATAGAGGGATGGAATAGAAGAGGGGGACCGAGGGATGGAATAGAAGAGGGGGATAGAGGGATGGAATAGAAGAGGGGGACAGAGGGATGGAATAGAAGAGGGGGATAGAGGGATGGAATAGAAGAGGGGGATGGAGGGATGGAATAGAAGAGGGGGATAGAGGGATGGAATAGAAGAGGGGGACAGAGGGATGGAATAGAAGAGGGGGATAGAGGGATGGAATAGAAGAGGGGGATAGAGGGATGGAATAGAAGAGGGGGATGGAGGGATGGAATAGAAGAGGGGGTAGAGGGATGGAATAGAAGAGGGGGATGGTGGGATGGAATAGAAGAGGGGGATAGAGGGATGGAATAGAAGAGGGGGATGGAGGGATGGAATAGAAGAGGGGGGTAGAGGGATGGAATAGAAGAGGGGGATGGTGGGATGGAATAGAAGAGGGGGATAGAGGGATGGAATAGAAGAGGGGGATGGAGGGATGGAATAGAAGAGGGGATAGAGGGATGGAATAGAAGAGGGGGATAGAGGGATGGAGTAGAAGAGGGAGATGGAGGGATGGAATAGAAGAGGGGGATGGAGGGATGGAATAGAAGAGGGGGATAGAGGGCTGGAATAGAAGAGGGGGATGGAGGGATGGAATAGAAGAGGGGGATAGAGGGATGGAGTAGAAGAGGGAGATGGAGGGATGGAATAGAAGAGGGGGATGGAGGGATGGAATAGAAGAGGGGGATAGAGGGATGGAATAGAAGAGGGAGATAGAGGGATGGAATAGAAGAGGGGGTGGAGGGATGGAATAGAAGAGGGAGAAAGAGGGATGAAATATAGGAGGGTAATGGAGGGATGGAATAGAGGAGGGGGATGGAGGGATGAAATGGAGGAGCGGGATAGAGGGATGATATATAGGAGCTGGATGGAGGGATGAAATAGAGGAGGGGGGGAGGTATAGAATAGAGGAGGGCGATGGAGGGATGAAATAGAGGAGCGGGATGGAGGGATGGAAGAGAGGAGGGCGATGGAGGGATGGAATAGAAGAGGGCGATGGAGGGATGAAATAGAAGAGGGCGATGGAGGGATGGAATAGAGGAGGGGAAGGGGTCTCTATTGAGCTGCCTCTATAAGCTTGAGGACTTAATCCACCAAATGGAGAAGTCGATTGTGGATTGACGACAGCCGTAGACACCTCTCTCTCCTCTATTCAGCCGATCGCTCTTTGTTTCCCACTCTGGAGAACAAACAGAGGGTTGATGGTTTCCAAGTTTATGTATTAATTGATGAAGCTCAGATCTGGAGAGGGGGATATAGTGTACTGGTTGTGTATGGGGTCGCTCGCTCAACCCTCCTCAACGTGACTGGGGTTCCAGGGTTGTCAGACGTGTTCAGCATTCACGATGACGTTCTGTCTTCTTTTCTCTTTTCACACAGCTTATTTAAATGAAAGACATGTCAGGCTTGCGTTAGTGAGGGAGGGTCGTGCCTCCATTTGAGTCTGAGAAACATGCTGGAAATGTTAATTGTTTTTGTTGAAAGAAAAAGTAGCTGAGATCCATGGGAAAATCTACTTTAAAGGCTCCATGGTTCTTCAGGCAGCAAGACGTGACAGAAGTGTCCCGGCGAGGTGAAGGTTATGCTACGGTCGGTCAGCAGTAAACATTCAGTCAGAGAAACTTCAAGTTGCTACATGGAAGTTTGGCAGCTTGTGTCACAAGGTGCAGGCAGCAGAACCCTACTTAATAAATCAGCCTCTTAAAAGCTCAACAATAAAAGACTCAGTGGTGAAAAAGAGAAACTGTGTTGAGAGAATGAAAGTTCAAAAAGAGCAACATTGAAGAGCCTTCTGTCGTATTGCACCTCATATAACAGCTGTCACCCTCTTCCTCCCCTCTCCTCCTCCTCCCCCGTCATACTTACCTGAGTCGTGAGTCAATGGCACGCTGCTGTCTTTCACGCTGAGAGTATTTCCCTTCATCTCCCTGTGTCTCTTCCTCTCCTCCAGGGAATGGCTTCGTCAGCGCGCTCCAAAGGAG